>NW_027365591.1:0-103292 GCF_046119375.1 Phyllobates terribilis | reverse complement strand
CTTTGAATCTTCTTTATCATGCTAGGATTAACAGGAAAAAGCAAAAAATTTCAGAATTGCACCTTGCAATGTGGAGATATTACTGTTTGTGCATTTACAATATTCATTGATTTTTGCCATTGAAAAACGTCCAGAAATGTTTGAAGCTACTGACTGAATGAAAGGAGCTGGCATCTCACTCTCTTTGATTCTTCTTTATCATGCTAGGATTAGCAGGAAAAAGCAAAAAATTTCAGAATTGCACCTTGCAATGTGGAGATATTACTGTTTGTGCATTTACAATATTCATTGATTTTTGCCATTGAAAAACATGTTTTTCATATACCAGAAATGTTTGAAGCTACTGACTGAATGAAAGGAGCTGGCATCTCACTCTCTTTGAATCTTCTTTATCATGCTAGGATTAGCAGGAAAAAGCAAAAAATTTCAGAATTGCACCTTGCAATGTGGAGATATTACTGTTTGTGCATTTACAATATTCATTGATTTTTGCCATTGAAAAACATGTTTTTCATATACCAGAAATGTTTGAAGCTACTGACTGAATGAAAGGAGCTGGCATCTCACTCTCTTTGAATCTTCTTTATCATGCTAGGATTAGCAGGAAAAAGCAAAAAATTTCAGAATTGCACCTTGCAATGTGGAGATATTACTGTTTGTGCATTTACAATATTCATTGATTTTTGCCATTGAAAAACATGTTTTTCATATACCAGAAATGTTTGAAGCTACTGACTGAATGAAAGGAGCTGGCATCTCACTCTCTTTAAATCTTCTTTATCATGCTAGGATTAACAGGAAAAAGCAAAAAATTTCAGAATTGCACCTTGCAATGTGGAGATATTACTGTTTGTGCATTTACAATATTCATTGATTTTTGCCATTGAAAAACGTCCAGAAATGTTTGAAGCTACTGACTGAATGAAAGGAGCTGGCATCTCACTCTCTTTGAATCTTCTTTATCATGCTAGGATTAGCAGGAAAAAGCAAAAAATTTCAGAATTGCACCTTGCAATGTGGAGATATTACTGTTTGTGCATTTACAATATTCATTGATTTTTGCCATTGAAAAACATGTTTTTCATATACCAGAAATGTTTGAAGCTACTGACTGAATGAAAGGAGCTGGCATCTCACTCTCTTTGAATCTTCTTTATCATGCTAGGATTAGCAGGAAAAAGCAAAAAATTTCAGAATTGCACCTTGCAATGTGGAGATATTACTGTTTGTGCATTTACAATATTCATTGATTTTTGCCATTGAAAAACATGTTTTTCATATACCAGAAATGTTTGAAGCTACTGACTGAATGAAAGGAGCTGGCATCTCACTCTCTTTGAATCTTCTTTATCATGCTAGGATTAGCAGGAAAAAGCAAAAAATTTCAGAATTGCACCTTGCAATGTGGAGATATTACTGTTTGTGCATTTACAATATTCATTGATTTTTGCCATTGAAAAACATGTTTTTCATATACCAGAAATGTTTGAAGCTACTGACTGAATGAAAGGAGCTGGCATCTCACTCTCTTTGAATCTTCTTTATCATGCTAGGATTAGCAGGAAAAAGCAAAAAATTTCAGAATTGCACCTTGCAATGTGGAGATATTACTGTTTGTGCATTTACAATATTCATTGATTTTTGCCATTGAAAAACGTCCAGAAATGTTTGAAGCTACTGACTGAATGAAAGGAGCTGGCATCTCACTCTCTTTGAATCTTCTTTATCATGCTAGGATTAACAGGAAAAAGCAAAAAATTTCAGAATTGCACCTTGCAATGTGGAGATATTACTGTTTGTGCATTTACAATATTCATTGATTTTTGCCATTGAAAAACGTCCAGAAATGTTTGAAGCTACTGACTGAATGAAAGGAGCTGGCATCTCACTCTCTTTGAATCTTCTTTATCATGCTAGGATTAGCAGGAAAAAGCAAAAAATTTCAGAATTGCACCTTGCAATGTGGAGATATTACTGTTTGTGCATTTACAATATTCATTGATTTTTGCCATTGAAAAACATTTTTTCATATACCAGAAATGTTTGAAGCTACTGACTGACTGAAAGGAGCTGGCATCTCACTCTCTTTGAATCTTCTTTATCATGCTAGGATTAGCAGGAAAAAGCAAAAAATTTCAGAATTGCACCTTGCAATGTGGAGATATTACTGTTTGTGCATTTACAATATTCATTGATTTTTGCCATTGAAAAACGTCCAGAAATGTTTGAAGCTACTGACTGAATGAAAGGAGCTGGCATCTCACTCTCTTTGAATCTTTATCATGCTAGGATTAGCAGGAAAAAGCAAAAAATTTCAGAATTGCACCTTGCAATGTGGAGATATTACTGTTTGTGCATTTACAATATTCTTTGATTTTTGCCATTGAAAAACGTCCAGAAATGTTTGAAGCTACTGACTGAATGAAAGGAGCTGGCATCTCACTCTCTTTGAATCTTCTTTATCATGCTAGGATTAGCAGGAAAAAGCAAAAAATTTCAGAATTGCACCTTGCAATGTGGAGATATTACTGTTTGTGCATTTACAATATTCATTGATTTTTGCCATTGAAAAACGTCCAGAAATGTTTGAAGCTACTGACTGAATGAAAGGAGCTGGCATCTTACTCTCTTTGAATCTTCTTTATCATACTAGGATTAGCAGGAAAAAGCAAAAAATTTCAGAATTGCACCTTGCAATGTGGAGATATTACTGTTTGTGCATTTACAATATTCATTGATTTTTGCCATTGAAAAACATGTTTTTCATATACCAGAAATGTTTGAAGCTACTGACTGAATGAAAGGAGCTGGCATCTCACTCTCTTTGAATCTTCTTTATCATGCTAGGATTAGCAGGAAAAAGCAAAAAATTTCAGAATTGCACCTTGCAATGTGGAGATATTACTGTTTGTGCATTTACAATATTCATTGATTTTTGCCATTGAAAAACATGTTTTTCATATACCAGAAATGTTTGAAGCTACTGACTGAATGAAAGGAGCTGGCATCTCACTCTCTTTGAATCTTCTTTATCATGCTAGGATTAGCAGGAAAAAGCAAAAAATTTCAGAATTGCACCTTGCAATGTGGAGATATTACTGTTTGTGCATTTACAATATTCATTGATTTTTGCCATTGAAAAACATGTTTTTCATATACCAGAAATGTTTGAAGCTACTGACTGAATGAAAGGAGCTGGCATCTCACTCTCTTTAAATCTTCTTTATCATGCTAGGATTAACAGGAAAAAGCAAAAAATTTCAGAATTGCACCTTGCAATGTGGAGATATTACTGTTTGTGCATTTACAATATTCATTGATTTTTGCCATTGAAAAACGTCCAGAAATGTTTGAAGCTACTGACTGAATGAAAGGAGCTGGCATCTCACTCTCTTTGAATCTTCTTTATCATGCTAGGATTAGCAGGAAAAAGCAAAAAATTTCAGAATTGCACCTTGCAATGTGGAGATATTACTGTTTGTGCATTTACAATATTCATTGATTTTTGCCATTGAAAAACATGTTTTTCATATACCAGAAATGTTTGAAGCTACTGACTGAATGAAAGGAGCTGGCATCTCACTCTCTTTGAATCTTCTTTATCATGCTAGGATTAGCAGGAAAAAGCAAAAAATTTCAGAATTGCACCTTGCAATGTGGAGATATTACTGTTTGTGCATTTACAATATTCATTGATTTTTGCCATTGAAAAACATGTTTTTCATATACCAGAAATGTTTGAAGCTACTGACTGAATGAAAGGAGCTGGCATCTCACTCTCTTTGAATCTTCTTTATCATGCTAGGATTAGCAGGAAAAAGCAAAAAATTTCAGAATTGCACCTTGCAATGTGGAGATATTACTGTTTGTGCATTTACAATATTCATTGATTTTTGCCATTGAAAAACATGTTTTTCATATACCAGAAATGTTTGAAGCTACTGACTGAATGAAAGGAGCTGGCATCTCACTCTCTTTGAATCTTCTTTATCATGCTAGGATTAGCAGGAAAAAGCAAAAAATTTCAGAATTGCACCTTGCAATGTGGAGATATTACTGTTTGTGCATTTACAATATTCATTGATTTTTGCCATTGAAAAACATGTTTTTCATATACCAGAAATGTTTGAAGCTACTGACTGAATGAAAGGAGCTGGCATCTCACTCTCTTTGAATCTTCTTTATCATGCTAGGATTAGCAGGAAAAAGCAAAAAATTTCAGAATTGCACCTTGCAATGTGGAGATATTACTGTTTGTGCATTTACAATATTCATTGATTTTTGCCATTGAAAAACGTCCAGAAATGTTTGAAGCTACTGACTGAATGAAAGGAGCTGGCATCTCACTCTCTTTGAATCTTCTTTATCATGCTAGGATTAGCAGGAAAAAGCAAAAAATTTCAGAATTGCACCTTGCAATGTGGAGATATTACTGTTTGTGCATTTACAATATTCATTGATTTTTGCCATTGAAAAACATGTTTTTCATATACCAGAAATGTTTGAAGCTACTGACTGAATGAAAGGAGCTGGCATCTCACTCTCTTTGAATCTTCTTTATCATGCTAGGATTAGCAGGAAAAAGCAAAAAATTTCAGAATTGCACCTTGCAATGTGGAGATATTACTGTTTGTGCATTTACAATATTCATTGATTTTTGCCATTGAAAAACATGTTTTTCATATACCAGAAATGTTTGAAGCTACTGACTGAATGAAAGGAGCTGGCATCTCACTCTCTTTGAATCTTCTTTATCATGCTAGGATTAGCAGGAAAAAGCAAAAAATTTCAGAATTGCACCTTGCAATGTGGAGATATTACTGTTTGTGCATTTACAATATTCATTGATTTTTGCCATTGAAAAACATCATGTTATTCATATACCAGAAATGATTGAAGCTACTGACTGAATGAAAGGAGCTGGCATCTCACTCTCTTTGAATCTTCTTTATCATGCTAGGATTAACAGGAAAAAGCAAAAAATTTCAGAATTGCACCTTGCAATGTGGAGATATTACTGTTTGTGCATTTACAATATTCATTGATTTTTGCCATTGAAAAACATGTTTTTCATATACCAGAAATGTTTGAAGCTACTGACTGAATGAAAGGAGCTGGCATCTCACTCTCTTTGAATCTTCTTTATCATGCTAGGATTAACAGGAAAAAGCAAAAAATTTCAGAATTGCACCTTGCAATGTGGAGATATTACTGTTTGTGCATTTACAATATTCATTGATTTTTGCCATTGAAAAACGTCCAGAAATGTTTGAAGCTACTGACTGAATGAAAGGAGCTGGCATCTCACTCTCTTTGAATCTTCTTTATCATGCTAGGATTAGCAGGAAAAAGCAAAAAATTTCAGAATTGCACCTTGCAATGTGGAGATATTACTGTTTGTGCATTTACAATATTCATTAATTTTTGCCATTGAAAAACATGTTTTTCATATACCAGAAATGTTTGAAGCTACTGACTGAATGAAAGGAGCTGGCATCTCACTCTCTTTGAATCTTCTTTATCATGCTAGGATTAGCAGGAAAAAGCAAAAAATTTCAGAATTGCACCTTGCAATGTGGAGATATTACTGTTTGTGCATTTACAATATTCATTGATTTTTGCCATTGAAAAACATCATGTTATTCATATACCAGAAATGTTTGAAGCTACTGACTGAATGAAAGGAGCTGGCACCTCACTCTCTTTGAATCTTCTTTATCATGCTAGGATTAACAGGAAAAAGCAAAAAATTTCAGAATTGCACCTTGCAATGTGGAGATATTACTGTTTGTGCATTTACAATATTCATTGTTTTTTGCCATTGAAAAACGTCCAGAAATGTTTGAAGCTACTGACTGAATGAAAGGAGCTGGCATCTCACTCTCTTTGAATCTTCTTTATCATGCTAGGATTAGCAGGAAAAAGCAAAAAATTTCAGAATTGCACCTTGCAATGTGGAGATATTACTGTTTGTGCATTTACAATATTCATTGATTTTTGCCATTGAAAAACATCGTTATTCATATACCAGAAATGTTTGAAGCTACTGACTGAATGAAAGGAGCTGGCATCTCACTCTCTTTGAATCTTCTTTATCATGCTAGGATTAACAGGAAAAAGCAAAAAATTTCAGAATTGCACCTTGCAATGTGGAGATATTACTGTTTGTGCATTTACAATATTCATTGATTTTTGCCATTGAAAAACGTCCAGAAATGTTTGAAGCTACTGACTGAATGAAAGGAGCTGGCATCTCACTCTCTTTGAATCTTCTTTATCATGCTAGGATTAGCAGGAAAAAGCAAAAAATTTCAGAATTGCACCTTGCAATGTGGAGATATTACTGTTTGTGCATTTACAATATTCATTGATTTTTGCCATTGAAAAACGTCCAGAAATGTTTGAAGCTACTGACTGAATGAAAGGAGCTGGCATCTCACTCTCTTTGAATCTTCTTTATCATGCTAGGATTAGCAGGAAAAAGCAAAAAATTTCAGAATTGCACCTTGCAATGTGGAGATATTACTGTTTGTGCATTTACAATATTCATTGATTTTTGCCATTGAAAAACGTTTTTCATATACCAGAAATGTTTGAAGCTACTGACTGAATGAAAGGAGCTGGCATCTCACTCTCTTTGAATCTTCTTTATCATGCTAGGATTAGCAGGAAAAAGCAAAAAATTTCAGAATTGCACCTTGCAATGTGGAGATATTACTGTTTGTGCATTTACAATATTCATTGATTTTTGCCATTGAAAAACATGTTTTTCATATACCAGAAATGTTTGAAGCTACTGACTGAATGAAAGGAGCTGGCATCTCACTCTCTTTGAATCTTCTTTATCATGCTAGGATTAGCAGGAAAAAGCAAAAAATTTCAGAATTGCACCTTGCAATGTGGAGATATTACTGTTTGTGCATTTACAATATTCATTGATTTTTGCCATTGAAAAACATGTTTTTCATATACCAGAAATGTTTGAAGCTACTGACTGAATGAAAGGAGCTGGCATCTCACTCTCTTTGAATCTTCTTTATCATGCTAGGATTAGCAGGAAAAAGCAAAAAATTTCAGAATTGCACCTTGCAATGTGGAGATATTACTGTTTGTGCATTTACAATATTCATTGATTTTTGCCATTGAAAAACATGTTTTTCATATACCAGAAATGTTTGAAGCTACTGACTGAATGAAAGGAGCTAGCATCTCACTCTCTTTGAATCTTCTTTATCATGCTAGGATTAGCAGGAAAAAGCAAAAAATTTCAGAATTGCACCTTGCAATGTGGAGATATTACTGTTTGTGCATTTACAATATTCATTGATTTTTGCCATTGAAAAACATCATGTTATTCATATACCAGAAATGTTTGAAGCTACTGACTGAATGAAAGGAGCTGGCATCTCACTCTCTTTGAATCTTCTTTATCATGCTAGGATTAACAGGAAAAAGCAAAAAATTTCAGAATTGCACCTTGCAATGTGGAGATATTACTGTTTGTGCATTTACAATATTCATTGATTTTTGCCATTGAAAAACATGTTTTTCATATACCAGAAATGTTTGAAGCTACTGACTGAATGAAAGGAGCTGGCATCTCACTCTCTTTGAATCTTCTTTATCATGCTAGGATTAGCAGGAAAAAGCAAAAAATTTCAGAATTGCACCTTGCAATGTGGAGATATTACTGTTTGTGCATTTACAATATTCATTGATTTTTGCCATTGAAAAACATGTTTTTCATATACCAGAAATGTTTGAAGCTACTGACTGAATGAAAGGAGCTGGCATCTCACTCTCTTTGAATCTTCTTTATCATGCTAGGATTAGCAGGAAAAAGCAAAAAATTTCAGAATTGCACCTTGCAATGTGGAGATATTACTGTTTGTGCATTTACAATATTCATTGATTTTTGCCATTGAAAAACATGTTTTTCATATACCAGAAATGTTTGAAGCTACTGACTGAATGAAAGGAGCTAGCATCTCACTCTCTTTGAATCTTCTTTATCATGCTAGGATTAGCAGGAAAAAGCAAAAAATTTCAGAATTGCACCTTGCAATGTGGAGATATTACTGTTTGTGCATTTACAATATTCATTGATTTTTGCCATTGAAAAACATCATGTTATTCATATACCAGAAATGTTTGAAGCTACTGACTGAATGAAAGGAGCTGGCATCTCACTCTCTTTGAATCTTCTTTATCATGCTAGGATTAACAGGAAAAAGCAAAAAATTTCAGAATTGCACCTTGCAATGTGGAGATATTACTGTTTGTGCATTTACAATATTCATTGATTTTTGCCATTGAAAAACATGTTTTTCATATACCAGAAATGTTTGAAGCTACTGACTGAATGAAAGGAGCTGGCATCTCACTCTCTTTGAATCTTCTTTATCATGCTAGGATTAGCAGGAAAAAGCAAAAAATTTCAGAATTGCACCTTGCAATGTGGAGATATTACTGTTTGTGCATTTACAATATTCATTGATTTTTGCCATTGAAAAACATGTTTTTCATATACCAGAAATGTTTGAAGCTACTGACTGAATGAAAGGAGCTCTCATCTCACTCTCTTTGAATCTTCTTTATCATGCTAGGATTAGCAGGAAAAAGCAAAAAATTTCAGAATTGCACCTTGCAATGTGGAGATATTACTGTTTGTGCATTTACAATATTCATTGATTTTTGCCATTGAAAAACATGTTTTTCATATACCAGAAATGTTTGAAGCTACTGACTGAATGAAAGGAGCTGGCATCTCACTCTCTTTGAATCTTCTTTATCCTGCTAGGATTAGCAGGAAACAGCAAAAAATTTCAGAATTGCACCTTGCAATGTGGAGATATTACTGTTTGTGCATTTACAATATTCATTGATTTTTGCCATTGAAAAACGTCCAGAAATGTTTGAAGCTACTGACTGAATGAAAGGAGCTGACATCTCACTCTCTTTGAATCTTCTTTATCATGCTAGGATTAGCAGGAAAAAGCAAAAAATTTCAGAATTGCACCTTGCAATGTGGAGATATTACTGTTTGTGCATTTACAATATTCATTGTTTTTTGCCATTGAAAAACGTCCAGAAATGTTTGAAGCTACTGACTGAATGAAAGGAGCTGGCATCTCACTCTCTTTGAATCTTCTTTATCATGCTAGGATTAGCAGGAAAAAGCAAAAAATTTCAGAATTGCACCTTGCAATGTGGAGATATTACTGTTTGTGCATTTACAATATTCATTGATTTTTGCCATTGAAAAACATCATGTTATTCATATACCAGAAATGTTTGAAGCTACTGACTGAATGAAAGGAGCTGGCATCTCACTCTCTTTGAATCTTCTTTATCATGCTAGGATTAGCAGGAAAAAGCAAAAAATTTCAGAATTGCACCTTGCAATGTGGAGATATTACTGTTTGTGCATTTACAATATTCATTGATTTTTGCCATTGAAAAACATGTTTTTCATATACCAGAAATGTTTGAAGCTACTGACTGAATGAAAGGAGCTGGCATCTCACTCTCTTTGAATCTTCTTTATCATGCTAGGATTAGCAGGAAAAAGCAAAAAATTTCAGAATTGCACCTTGCAATGTGGAGATATTACTGTTTGTGCATTTACAATATTCATTGATTTTTGCCATTGAAAAACATGTTTTTCATATACCAGAAATGTTTGAAGCTACTGACTGAATGAAAGGAGCTGGCATCTCACTCTCTTTAAATCTTCTTTATCATGCTAGGATTAACAGGAAAAAGCAAAAAATTTCAGAATTGCACCTTGCAATGTGGAGATATTACTGTTTGTGCATTTACAATATTCATTGATTTTTGCCATTGAAAAACGTCCAGAAATGTTTGAAGCTACTGACTGAATGAAAGGAGCTGGCATCTCACTCTCTTTGAATCTTCTTTATCATGCTAGGATTAGCAGGAAAAAGCAAAAAATTTCAGAATTGCACCTTGCAATGTGGAGATATTACTGTTTGTGCATTTACAATATTCATTGATTTTTGCCATTGAAAAACATGTTTTTCATATACCAGAAATGTTTGAAGCTACTGACTGAATGAAAGGAGCTGGCATCTCACTCTCTTTGAATCTTCTTTATCATGCTAGGATTAGCAGGAAAAAGCAAAAAATTTCAGAATTGCACCTTGCAATGTGGAGATATTACTGTTTGTGCATTTACAATATTCATTGATTTTTGCCATTGAAAAACATGTTTTTCATATACCAGAAATGTTTGAAGCTACTGACTGAATGAAAGGAGCTGGCATCTCACTCTCTTTGAATCTTCTTTATCATGCTAGGATTAGCAGGAAAAAGCAAAAAATTTCAGAATTGCACCTTGCAATGTGGAGATATTACTGTTTGTGCATTTACAATATTCATTGATTTTTGCCATTGAAAAACATGTTTTTCATATACCAGAAATGTTTGAAGCTACTGACTGAATGAAAGGAGCTGGCATCTCACTCTCTTTGAATCTTCTTTATCATGCTAGGATTAGCAGGAAAAAGCAAAAAATTTCAGAATTGCACCTTGCAATGTGGAGATATTACTGTTTGTGCATTTACAATATTCATTGATTTTTGCCATTGAAAAACGTCCAGAAATGTTTGAAGCTACTGACTGAATGAAAGGAGCTGGCATCTCACTCTCTTTGAATCTTCTTTATCATGCTAGGATTAACAGGAAAAAGCAAAAAATTTCAGAATTGCACCTTGCAATGTGGAGATATTACTGTTTGTGCATTTACAATATTCATTGATTTTTGCCATTGAAAAACGTCCAGAAATGTTTGAAGCTACTGACTGAATGAAAGGAGCTGGCATCTCACTCTCTTTGAATCTTCTTTATCATGCTAGGATTAGCAGGAAAAAGCAAAAAATTTCAGAATTGCACCTTGCAATGTGGAGATATTACTGTTTGTGCATTTACAATATTCATTGATTTTTGCCATTGAAAAACATTTTTTCATATACCAGAAATGTTTGAAGCTACTGACTGACTGAAAGGAGCTGGCATCTCACTCTCTTTGAATCTTCTTTATCATGCTAGGATTAGCAGGAAAAAGCAAAAAATTTCAGAATTGCACCTTGCAATGTGGAGATATTACTGTTTGTGCATTTACAATATTCATTGATTTTTGCCATTGAAAAACGTCCAGAAATGTTTGAAGCTACTGACTGAATGAAAGGAGCTGGCATCTCACTCTCTTTGAATCTTTATCATGCTAGGATTAGCAGGAAAAAGCAAAAAATTTCAGAATTGCACCTTGCAATGTGGAGATATTACTGTTTGTGCATTTACAATATTCTTTGATTTTTGCCATTGAAAAACGTCCAGAAATGTTTGAAGCTACTGACTGAATGAAAGGAGCTGGCATCTCACTCTCTTTGAATCTTCTTTATCATGCTAGGATTAGCAGGAAAAAGCAAAAAATTTCAGAATTGCACCTTGCAATGTGGAGATATTACTGTTTGTGCATTTACAATATTCATTGATTTTTGCCATTGAAAAACGTCCAGAAATGTTTGAAGCTACTGACTGAATGAAAGGAGCTGGCATCTCACTCTCTTTGAATCTTCTTTATCATACTAGGATTAGCAGGAAAAAGCAAAAAATTTCAGAATTGCACCTTGCAATGTGGAGATATTACTGTTTGTGCATTTACAATATTCATTGATTTTTGCCATTGAAAAACATGTTTTTCATATACCAGAAATGTTTGAAGCTACTGACTGAATGAAAGGAGCTGGCATCTCACTCTCTTTGAATCTTCTTTATCATGCTAGGATTAGCAGGAAAAAGCAAAAAATTTCAGAATTGCACCTTGCAATGTGGAGATATTACTGTTTGTGCATTTACAATATTCATTGATTTTTGCCATTGAAAAACATGTTTTTCATATACCAGAAATGTTTGAAGCTACTGACTGAATGAAAGGAGCTGGCATCTCACTCTCTTTGAATCTTCTTTATCATGCTAGGATTAGCAGGAAAAAGCAAAAAATTTCAGAATTGCACCTTGCAATGTGGAGATATTACTGTTTGTGCATTTACAATATTCATTGATTTTTGCCATTGAAAAACATGTTTTTCATATACCAGAAATGTTTGAAGCTACTGACTGAATGAAAGGAGCTGGCATCTCACTCTCTTTAAATCTTCTTTATCATGCTAGGATTAACAGGAAAAAGCAAAAAATTTCAGAATTGCACCTTGCAATGTGGAGATATTACTGTTTGTGCATTTACAATATTCATTGATTTTTGCCATTGAAAAACGTCCAGAAATGTTTGAAGCTACTGACTGAATGAAAGGAGCTGGCATCTCACTCTCTTTGAATCTTCTTTATCATGCTAGGATTAGCAGGAAAAAGCAAAAAATTTCAGAATTGCACCTTGCAATGTGGAGATATTACTGTTTGTGCATTTACAATATTCATTGATTTTTGCCATTGAAAAACATGTTTTTCATATACCAGAAATGTTTGAAGCTACTGACTGAATGAAAGGAGCTGGCATCTCACTCTCTTTGAATCTTCTTTATCATGCTAGGATTAGCAGGAAAAAGCAAAAAATTTCAGAATTGCACCTTGCAATGTGGAGATATTACTGTTTGTGCATTTACAATATTCATTGATTTTTGCCATTGAAAAACATGTTTTTCATATACCAGAAATGTTTGAAGCTACTGACTGAATGAAAGGAGCTGGCATCTCACTCTCTTTGAATCTTCTTTATCATGCTAGGATTAGCAGGAAAAAGCAAAAAATTTCAGAATTGCACCTTGCAATGTGGAGATATTACTGTTTGTGCATTTACAATATTCATTGATTTTTGCCATTGAAAAACATGTTTTTCATATACCAGAAATGTTTGAAGCTACTGACTGAATGAAAGGAGCTGGCATCTCACTCTCTTTGAATCTTCTTTATCATGCTAGGATTAGCAGGAAAAAGCAAAAAATTTCAGAATTGCACCTTGCAATGTGGAGATATTACTGTTTGTGCATTTACAATATTCATTGATTTTTGCCATTGAAAAACATGTTTTTCATATACCAGAAATGTTTGAAGCTACTGACTGAATGAAAGGAGCTGGCATCTCACTCTCTTTGAATCTTCTTTATCATGCTAGGATTAGCAGGAAAAAGCAAAAAATTTCAGAATTGCACCTTGCAATGTGGAGATATTACTGTTTGTGCATTTACAATATTCATTGATTTTTGCCATTGAAAAACGTCCAGAAATGTTTGAAGCTACTGACTGAATGAAAGGAGCTGGCATCTCACTCTCTTTGAATCTTCTTTATCATGCTAGGATTAGCAGGAAAAAGCAAAAAATTTCAGAATTGCACCTTGCAATGTGGAGATATTACTGTTTGTGCATTTACAATATTCATTGATTTTTGCCATTGAAAAACATGTTTTTCATATACCAGAAATGTTTGAAGCTACTGACTGAATGAAAGGAGCTGGCATCTCACTCTCTTTGAATCTTCTTTATCATGCTAGGATTAGCAGGAAAAAGCAAAAAATTTCAGAATTGCACCTTGCAATGTGGAGATATTACTGTTTGTGCATTTACAATATTCATTGATTTTTGCCATTGAAAAACATGTTTTTCATATACCAGAAATGTTTGAAGCTACTGACTGAATGAAAGGAGCTGGCATCTCACTCTCTTTGAATCTTCTTTATCATGCTAGGATTAGCAGGAAAAAGCAAAAAATTTCAGAATTGCACCTTGCAATGTGGAGATATTACTGTTTGTGCATTTACAATATTCATTGATTTTTGCCATTGAAAAACATCATGTTATTCATATACCAGAAATGATTGAAGCTACTGACTGAATGAAAGGAGCTGGCATCTCACTCTCTTTGAATCTTCTTTATCATGCTAGGATTAACAGGAAAAAGCAAAAAATTTCAGAATTGCACCTTGCAATGTGGAGATATTACTGTTTGTGCATTTACAATATTCATTGATTTTTGCCATTGAAAAACATGTTTTTCATATACCAGAAATGTTTGAAGCTACTGACTGAATGAAAGGAGCTGGCATCTCACTCTCTTTGAATCTTCTTTATCATGCTAGGATTAACAGGAAAAAGCAAAAAATTTCAGAATTGCACCTTGCAATGTGGAGATATTACTGTTTGTGCATTTACAATATTCATTGATTTTTGCCATTGAAAAACGTCCAGAAATGTTTGAAGCTACTGACTGAATGAAAGGAGCTGGCATCTCACTCTCTTTGAATCTTCTTTATCATGCTAGGATTAGCAGGAAAAAGCAAAAAATTTCAGAATTGCACCTTGCAATGTGGAGATATTACTGTTTGTGCATTTACAATATTCATTGATTTTTGCCATTGAAAAACATGTTTTTCATATACCAGAAATGTTTGAAGCTACTGACTGAATGAAAGGAGCTGGCATCTCACTCTCTTTGAATCTTCTTTATCATGCTAGGATTAGCAGGAAAAAGCAAAAAATTTCAGAATTGCACCTTGCAATGTGGAGATATTACTGTTTGTGCATTTACAATATTCATTGATTTTTGCCATTGAAAAACATCATGTTATTCATATACCAGAAATGTTTGAAGCTACTGACTGAATGAAAGGAGCTGGCACCTCACTCTCTTTGAATCTTCTTTATCATGCTAGGATTAACAGGAAAAAGCAAAAAATTTCAGAATTGCACCTTGCAATGTGGAGATATTACTGTTTGTGCATTTACAATATTCATTGTTTTTTGCCATTGAAAAACGTCCAGAAATGTTTGAAGCTACTGACTGAATGAAAGGAGCTGGCATCTCACTCTCTTTGAATCTTCTTTATCATGCTAGGATTAGCAGGAAAAAGCAAAAAATTTCAGAATTGCACCTTGCAATGTGGAGATATTACTGTTTGTGCATTTACAATATTCATTGATTTTTGCCATTGAAAAACATCGTTATTCATATACCAGAAATGTTTGAAGCTACTGACTGAATGAAAGGAGCTGGCATCTCACTCTCTTTGAATCTTCTTTATCATGCTAGGATTAACAGGAAAAAGCAAAAAATTTCAGAATTGCACCTTGCAATGTGGAGATATTACTGTTTGTGCATTTACAATATTCATTGATTTTTGCCATTGAAAAACGTCCAGAAATGTTTGAAGCTACTGACTGAATGAAAGGAGCTGGCATCTCACTCTCTTTGAATCTTCTTTATCATGCTAGGATTAGCAGGAAAAAGCAAAAAATTTCAGAATTGCACCTTGCAATGTGGAGATATTACTGTTTGTGCATTTACAATATTCATTGATTTTTGCCATTGAAAAACGTCCAGAAATGTTTGAAGCTACTGACTGAATGAAAGGAGCTGGCATCTCACTCTCTTTGAATCTTCTTTATCATGCTAGGATTAGCAGGAAAAAGCAAAAAATTTCAGAATTGCACCTTGCAATGTGGAGATATTACTGTTTGTGCATTTACAATATTCATTGATTTTTGCCATTGAAAAACGTTTTTCATATACCAGAAATGTTTGAAGCTACTGACTGAATGAAAGGAGCTGGCATCTCACTCTCTTTGAATCTTCTTTATCATGCTAGGATTAGCAGGAAAAAGCAAAAAATTTCAGAATTGCACCTTGCAATGTGGAGATATTACTGTTTGTGCATTTACAATATTCATTGATTTTTGCCATTGAAAAACATGTTTTTCATATACCAGAAATGTTTGAAGCTACTGACTGAATGAAAGGAGCTGGCATCTCACTCTCTTTGAATCTTCTTTATCATGCTAGGGTTAGCAGGAAAAAGCAAAAAATTTCAGAATTGCACCTTGCAATGTGGAGATATTACTGTTTGTGCATTTACAATATTCATTGATTTTTGCCATTGAAAAACATGTTTTTCATATACCAGAAATGTTTGAAGCTACTGACTGAATGAAAGGAGCTGGCATCTCACTCTCTTTGAATCTTCTTTATCATGCTAGGATTAGCAGGAAAAAGCAAAAAATTTCAGAATTGCACCTTGCAATGTGGAGATATTACTGTTTGTGCATTTACAATATTCATTGATTTTTGCCATTGAAAAACATGTTTTTCATATACCAGAAATGTTTGAAGCTACTGACTGAATGAAAGGAGCTAGCATCTCACTCTCTTTGAATCTTCTTTATCATGCTAGGATTAGCAGGAAAAAGCAAAAAATTTCAGAATTGCACCTTGCAATGTGGAGATATTACTGTTTGTGCATTTACAATATTCATTGATTTTTGCCATTGAAAAACATCATGTTATTCATATACCAGAAATGTTTGAAGCTACTGACTGAATGAAAGGAGCTGGCATCTCACTCTCTTTGAATCTTCTTTATCATGCTAGGATTAACAGGAAAAAGCAAAAAATTTCAGAATTGCAACTTGCAATGTGGAGATATTACTGTTTGTGCATTTACAATATTCATTGATTTTTGCCATTGAAAAACATGTTTTTCATATACCAGAAATGTTTGAAGCTACTGACTGAATGAAAGGAGCTGGCATCTCACTCTCTTTGAATCTTCTTTATCATGCTAGGATTAGCAGGAAAAAGCAAAAAATTTCAGAATTGCACCTTGCAATGTGGAGATATTACTGTTTGTGCATTTACAATATTCATTGATTTTTGCCATTGAAAAACATGTTTTTCATATACCAGAAATGTTTGAAGCTACTGACTGAATGAAAGGAGCTGGCATCTCACTCTCTTTGAATCTTCTTTATCATGCTAGGATTAGCAGGAAAAAGCAAAAAATTTCAGAATTGCACCTTGCAATGTGGAGATATTACTGTTTGTGCATTTACAATATTCATTGATTTTTGCCATTGAAAAACATGTTTTTCATATACCAGAAATGTTTGAAGCTACTGACTGAATGAAAGGAGCTGGCATCTCACTCTCTTTGAATCTTCTTTATCATGCTAGGATTAGCAGGAAAAAGCAAAAAATTTCAGAATTGCACCTTGCAATGTGGAGATATTACTGTTTGTGCATTTACAATATTCATTGATTTTTGCCATTGAAAAACATGTTTTTCATATACCAGAAATGTTTGAAGCTACTGACTGAATGAAAGGAGCTAGCATCTCACTCTCTTTGAATCTTCTTTATCATGCTAGGATTAGCAGGAAAAAGCAAAAAATTTCAGAATTGCACCTTGCAATGTGGAGATATTACTGTTTGTGCATTTACAATATTCATTGATTTTTGCCATTGAAAAACATCATGTTATTCATATACCAGAAATGTTTGAAGCTACTGACTGAATGAAAGGAGCTGGCATCTCACTCTCTTTGAATCTTCTTTATCATGCTAGGATTAACAGGAAAAAGCAAAAAATTTCAGAATTGCACCTTGCAATGTGGAGATATTACTGTTTGTGCATTTACAATATTCATTGATTTTTGCCATTGAAAAACATCATGTTATTCATATACCAGAAATGTTTGAAGCTACTGACTGAATGAAAGGAGCTGGCATCTCACTCTCTTTGAATCTTCTTTATCATGCTAGGATTAACAGGAAAAAGCAAAAAATTTCAGAATTGCACCTTGCAATGTGGAGATATTACTGTTTGTGCATTTACAATATTCATTGATTTTTGCCATTGAAAAACATGTTTTTCATATACCAGAAATGTTTGAAGCTACTGACTGAATGAAAGGAGCTGGCATCTCACTCTCTTTGAATCTTCTTTATCATGCTAGGATTAGCAGGAAAAAGCAAAAAATTTCAGAATTGCACCTTGCAATGTGGAGATATTACTGTTTGTGCATTTACAATATTCATTGATTTTTGCCATTGAAAAACATGTTTTTCATATACCAGAAATGTTTGAAGCTACTGACTGAATGAAAGGAGCTGGCATCTCACTCTCTTTGAATCTTCTTTATCATGCTAGGATTAGCAGGAAAAAGCAAAAAATTTCAGAATTGCACCTTGCAATGTGGAGATATTACTGTTTGTGCATTTACAATATTCATTGATTTTTGCCATTGAAAAACATGTTTTTCATATACCAGAAATGTTTGAAGCTACTGACTGAATGAAAGGAGCTGGCATCTCACTCTCTTTGAATCTTCTTTATCATGCTAGGATTAGCAGGAAAAAGCAAAAAATTTCAGAATTGCACCTTGCAATGTGGAGATATTACTGTTTGTGCATTTACAATATTCATTGATTTTTGCCATTGAAAAACATGTTTTTCATATACCAGAAATGTTTGAAGCTACTGACTGAATGAAAGGAGCTAGCATCTCACTCTCTTTGAATCTTCTTTATCATGCTAGGATTAGCAGGAAAAAGCAAAAAATTTCAGAATTGCACCTTGCAATGTGGAGATATTACTGTTTGTGCATTTACAATATTCATTGATTTTTGCCATTGAAAAACATCATGTTATTCATATACCAGAAATGTTTGAAGCTACTGACTGAATGAAAGGAGCTGGCATCTCACTCTCTTTGAATCTTCTTTATCATGCTAGGATTAACAGGAAAAAGCAAAAAATTTCAGAATTGCACCTTGCAATGTGGAGATATTACTGTTTGTGCATTTACAATATTCATTGATTTTTGCCATTGAAAAACATGTTTTTCATATACCAGAAATGTTTGAAGCTACTGACTGAATGAAAGGAGCTGGCATCTCACTCTCTTTGAATCTTCTTTATCATGCTAGGATTAGCAGGAAAAAGCAAAAAATTTCAGAATTGCACCTTGCAATGTGGAGATATTACTGTTTGTGCATTTACAATATTCATTGATTTTTGCCATTGAAAAACATGTTTTTCATATACCAGAAATGTTTGAAGCTACTGACTGAATGAAAGGAGCTCTCATCTCACTCTCTTTGAATCTTCTTTATCATGCTAGGATTAGCAGGAAAAAGCAAAAAATTTCAGAATTGCACCTTGCAATGTGGAGATATTACTGTTTGTGCATTTACAATATTCATTGATTTTTGCCATTGAAAAACATGTTTTTCATATACCAGAAATGTTTGAAGCTACTGACTGAATGAAAGGAGCTGGCATCTCACTCTCTTTGAATCTTCTTTATCCTGCTAGGATTAGCAGGAAACAGCAAAAAATTTCAGAATTGCACCTTGCAATGTGGAGATATTACTGTTTGTGCATTTACAATATTCATTGATTTTTGCCATTGAAAAACGTCCAGAAATGTTTGAAGCTACTGACTGAATGAAAGGAGCTGACATCTCACTCTCTTTGAATCTTCTTTATCATGCTAGGATTAGCAGGAAAAAGCAAAAAATTTCAGAATTGCACCTTGCAATGTGGAGATATTACTGTTTGTGCATTTACAATATTCATTGTTTTTTGCCATTGAAAAACGTCCAGAAATGTTTGAAGCTACTGACTGAATGAAAGGAGCTGGCATCTCACTCTCTTTGAATCTTCTTTATCATGCTAGGATTAGCAGGAAAAAGCAAAAAATTTCAGAATTGCACCTTGCAATGTGGAGATATTACTGTTTGTGCATTTACAATATTCATTGATTTTTGCCATTGAAAAACATCATGTTATTCATATACCAGAAATGTTTGAAGCTACTGACTGAATGAAAGGAGCTGGCATCTCACTCTCTTTGAATCTTCTTTATCATGCTAGGATTAACAGGAAAAAGCAAAAAATTTCAGAATTGCACCTTGCAATGTGGAGATATTACTGTTTGTGCATTTACAATATTCATTGATTTTTGCCATTGAAAAACGTCCAGAAATGTTTGAAGCTACTGACTGAATGAAAGGAGCTGGCATCTCACTCTCTTTGATTCTTCTTTATCATGCTAGGATTAGCAGGAAAAAGCAAAAAATTTCAGAATTGCACCTTGCAATGTGGAGATATTACTGTTTGTGCATTTACAATATTCATTGATTTTTGCCATTGAAAAACATGTTTTTCATATACCAGAAATGTTTGAAGCTACTGACTGAATGAAAGGAGCTGGCATCTCACTCTCTTTGAATCTTCTTTATCATGCTAGGATTAGCAGGAAAAAGCAAAACATTTCAGAATTGCACCTTGCAATGTGGAGATATTACTGTTTGTGCATTTACAATATTCATTGATTTTTGCCATTGAAAAACATGTTTTTCATATACCAGAAATGTTTGAAGCTACTGACTGAATGAAAGGAGCTGGCATCTCACTCTCTTTGAATCTTCTTTATCATGCTAGGATTAGCAGGAAAAAGCAAAAAATTTCAGAATTGCACCTTGCAATGTGGAGATATTACTGTTTGTGCATTTACAATATTCATTGATTTTTGCCATTGAAAAACATGTTTTTCATATACCAGAAATGTTTGAAGCTACTGACTGAATGAAAGGAGCTGGCATCTCACTCTCTTTAAATCTTCTTTATCATGCTAGGATTAACAGGAAAAAGCAAAAAATTTCAGAATTGCACCTTGCAATGTGGAGATATTACTGTTTGTGCATTTACAATATTCATTGATTTTTGCCATTGAAAAACGTCCAGAAATGTTTGAAGCTACTGACTGAATGAAAGGAGCTGGCATCTCACTCTCTTTGAATCTTCTTTATCATGCTAGGATTAGCAGGAAAAAGCAAAAAATTTCAGAATTGCACCTTGCAATGTGGAGATATTACTGTTTGTGCATTTACAATATTCATTGATTTTTGCCATTGAAAAACATGTTTTTCATATACCAGAAATGTTTGAAGCTACTGACTGAATGAAAGGAGCTGGCATCTCACTCTCTTTGAATCTTCTTTATCATGCTAGGATTAGCAGGAAAAAGCAAAAAATTTCAGAATTGCACCTTGCAATGTGGAGATATTACTGTTTGTGCATTTACAATATTCATTGATTTTTGCCATTGAAAAACATGTTTTTCATATACCAGAAATGTTTGAAGCTACTGACTGAATGAAAGGAGCTGGCATCTCACTCTCTTTGAATCTTCTTTATCATGCTAGGATTAGCAGGAAAAAGCAAAAAATTTCAGAATTGCACCTTGCAATGTGGAGATATTACTGTTTGTGCATTTACAATATTCATTGATTTTTGCCATTGAAAAACATGTTTTTCATATACCAGAAATGTTTGAAGCTACTGACTGAATGAAAGGAGCTGGCATCTCACTCTCTTTGAATCTTCTTTATCATGCTAGGATTAGCAGGAAAAAGCAAAAAATTTCAGAATTGCACCTTGCAATGTGGAGATATTACTGTTTGTGCATTTACAATATTCATTGATTTTTGCCATTGAAAAACGTCCAGAAATGTTTGAAGCTACTGACTGAATGAAAGGAGCTGGCATCTCACTCTCTTTGAATCTTCTTTATCATGCTAGGATTAACAGGAAAAAGCAAAAAATTTCAGAATTGCACCTTGCAATGTGGAGATATTACTGTTTGTGCATTTACAATATTCATTGATTTTTGCCATTGAAAAACATGTTTTTCATATACCAGAAATGTTTGAAGCTACTGACTGACTGAAAGGAGCTGGCATCTCACTCTCTTTGAATCTTCTTTATCATGCTAGGATTAGCAGGAAAAAGCAAAAAATTTCAGAATTGCACCTTGCAATGTGGAGATATTACTGTTTGTGCATTTACAATATTCATTGATTTTTGCCATTGAAAAACGTCCAGAAATGTTTGAAGCTACTGACTGAATGAAAGGAGCTGGCATCTCACTCTCTTTGAATCTTTATCATGCTAGGATTAGCAGGAAAAAGCAAAAAATTTCAGAATTGCACCTTGCAATGTGGAGAAATTACTGTTTGTGCATTTACAATATTCTTTGATTTTTGCCATTGAAAAACGTCCAGAAATGTTTGAAGCTACTGACTGAATGAAAGGAGCTGGCATCTCACTCTCTTTGAATCTTCTTTATCATGCTAGGATTAGCAGGAAAAAGCAAAAAATTTCAGAATTGCACCTTGCAATGTGGAGATATTACTGTTTGTGCATTTACAATATTCATTGATTTTTGCCATTGAAAAACATCATGTTATTCATATACCAGAAATGTTTGAAGCTACTGACTGAATGAAAGGAGCTGGCACCTCACTCTCTTTGAATATTCTTTATCATGCTAGGATTAACAGGAAAAAGCAAAAAATTTCAGAATTGCACCTTGCAATGTGGAGATATTACTGTTTGTGCATTTACAATATTCATTGATTTTTGCCATTGAAAAACGTCCAGAAATGTTTGAAGCTACTGACTGAATGAAAGGAGCTGGCATCTCACTCTCTTTGAATCTTCTTTATCATACTAGGATTAGCAGGAAAAAGCAAAAAATTTCAGAATTGCACCTTGCAATGTGGAGATATTACTGTTTGTGCATTTACAATATTCATTGATTTTTGCCATTGAAAAACATGTTTTTCATATACCAGAAATGTTTGAAGCTACTGACTGAATGAAAGGAGCTGGCATCTCACTCTCTTTGATTCTTCTTTATCATGCTAGGATTAGCAGGAAAAAGCAAAAAATTTCAGAATTGCACCTTGCAATGTGGAGATATTACTGTTTGTGCATTTACAATATTCATTGATTTTTGCCATTGAAAAACATGTTTTTCATATACCAGAAATGTTTGAAGCTACTGACTGAATGAAAGGAGCTGGCATCTCACTCTCTTTGAATCTTCTTTATCATGCTAGGATTAGCAGGAAAAAGCAAAAAATTTCAGAATTGCACCTTGCAATGTGGAGATATTACTGTTTGTGCATTTACAATATTCATTGATTTTTGCCATTGAAAAACATGTTTTTCATATACCAGAAATGTTTGAAGCTACTGACTGAATGAAAGGAGCTGGCATCTCACTCTCTTTGAATCTTCTTTATCATGCTAGGATTAGCAGGAAAAAGCAAAAAATTTCAGAATTGCACCTTGCAATGTGGAGATATTACTGTTTGTGCATTTACAATATTCATTGATTTTTGCCATTGAAAAACATGTTTTTCATATACCAGAAATGTTTGAAGCTACTGACTGAATGAAAGGAGCTGGCATCTCACTCTCTTTAAATCTTCTTTATCATGCTAGGATTAACAGGAAAAAGCAAAAAATTTCAGAATTGCACCTTGCAATGTGGAGATATTACTGTTTGTGCATTTACAATATTCATTGATTTTTGCCATTGAAAAACGTCCAGAAATGTTTGAAGCTACTGACTGAATGAAAGGAGCTGGCATCTCACTCTCTTTGAATCTTCTTTATCATGCTAGGATTAGCAGGAAAAAGCAAAAAATTTCAGAATTGCACCTTGCAATGTGGAGATATTACTGTTTGTGCATTTACAATATTCATTGATTTTTGCCATTGAAAAACATGTTTTTCATATACCAGAAATGTTTGAAGCTACTGACTGAATGAAAGGAGCTGGCATCTCACTCTCTTTGAATCTTCTTTATCATGCTAGGATTAGCAGGAAAAAGCAAAAAATTTCAGAATTGCACCTTGCAATGTGGAGATATTACTGTTTGTGCATTTACAATATTCATTGATTTTTGCCATTGAAAAACATGTTTTTCATATACCAGAAATGTTTGAAGCTACTGACTGAATGAAAGGAGCTGGCATCTCACTCTCTTTGAATCTTCTTTATCATGCTAGGATTAGCAGGAAAAAGCAAAAAATTTCAGAATTGCACCTTGCAATGTGGAGATATTACTGTTTGTGCATTTACAATATTCATTGATTTTTGCCATTGAAAAACATGTTTTTCATATACCAGAAATGTTTGAAGCTACTGACTGAATGAAAGGAGCTGGCATCTCACTCTCTTTGAATCTTCTTTATCATGCTAGGATTAGCAGGAAAAAGCAAAAAATTTCAGAATTGCACCTTGCAATGTGGAGATATTACTGTTTGTGCATTTACAATATTCATTGATTTTTGCCATTGAAAAACGTCCAGAAATGTTTGAAGCTACTGACTGAATGAAAGGAGCTGGCATCTCACTCTCTTTGAATCTTCTTTATCATGCTAGGATTAACAGGAAAAAGCAAAAAATTTCAGAATTGCACCTTGCAATGTGGAGATATTACTGTTTGTGCATTTACAATATTCATTGATTTTTGCCATTGAAAAACGTCCAGAAATGTTTGAAGCTACTGACTGAATGAAAGGAGCTGGCATCTCACTCTCTTTGAATCTTCTTTATCATGCTAGGATTAGCAGGAAAAAGCAAAAAATTTCAGAATTGCACCTTGCAATGTGGAGATATTACTGTTTGTGCATTTACAATATTCATTGATTTTTGCCATTGAAAAACATGTTTTTCATATACCAGAAATGTTTGAAGCTACTGACTGACTGAAAGGAGCTGGCATCTCACTCTCTTTGAATCTTCTTTATCATGCTAGGATTAGCAGGAAAAAGCAAAAAATTTCAGAATTGCACCTTGCAATGTGGAGATATTACTGTTTGTGCATTTACAATATTCATTGATTTTTGCCATTGAAAAACGTCCAGAAATGTTTGAAGCTACTGACTGAATGAAAGGAGCTGGCATCTCACTCTCTTTGAATCTTTATCATGCTAGGATTAGCAGGAAAAAGCAAAAAATTTCAGAATTGCACCTTGCAATGTGGAGATATTACTGTTTGTGCATTTACAATATTCTTTGATTTTTGCCATTGAAAAACGTCCAGAAATGTTTGAAGCTACTGACTGAATGAAAGGAGCTGGCATCTCACTCTCTTTGAATCTTCTTTATCATGCTAGGATTAGCAGGAAAAAGCAAAAAATTTCAGAATTGCACCTTGCAATGTGGAGATATTACTGTTTGTGCATTTACAATATTCATTGATTTTTGCCATTGAAAAACATCATGTTATTCATATACCAGAAATGTTTGAAGCTACTGACTGAATGAAAGGAGCTGGCACCTCACTCTCTTTGAATATTCTTTATCATGCTAGGATTAACAGGAAAAAGCAAAAAATTTCAGAATTGCACCTTGCAATGTGGAGATATTACTGTTTGTGCATTTACAATATTCATTGATTTTTGCCATTGAAAAACGTCCAGAAATGTTTGAAGCTACTGACTGAATGAAAGGAGCTGGCATCTCACTCTCTTTGAATCTTCTTTATCATACTAGGATTAGCAGGAAAAAGCAAAAAATTTCAGAATTGCACCTTGCAATGTGGAGATATTACTGTTTGTGCATTTACAATATTCATTGATTTTTGCCATTGAAAAACATGTTTTTCATATACCAGAAATGTTTGAAGCTACTGACTGAATGAAAGGAGCTGGCATCTCACTCTCTTTGAATCTTCTTTATCATGCTAGGATTAGCAGGAAAAAGCAAAAAATTTCAGAATTGCACCTTGCAATGTGGAGATATTACTGTTTGTGCATTTACAATATTCATTGATTTTTGCCATTGAAAAACATGTTTTTCATATACCAGAAATGTTTGAAGCTACTGACTGAATGAAAGGAGCTGGCATCTCACTCTCTTTGAATCTTCTTTATCATGCTAGGATTAGCAGGAAAAAGCAAAAAATTTCAGAATTGCACCTTGCAATGTGGAGATATTACTGTTTGTGCATTTACAATATTCATTGATTTTTGCCATTGAAAAACATGTTTTTCATATACCAGAAATGTTTGAAGCTACTGACTGAATGAAAGGAGCTGGCATCTCACTCTCTTTAAATCTTCTTTATCATGCTAGGATTAACAGGAAAAAGCAAAAAATTTCAGAATTGCACCTTGCAATGTGGAGATATTACTGTTTGTGCATTTACAATATTCATTGATTTTTGCCATTGAAAAACGTCCAGAAATGTTTGAAGCTACTGACTGAATGAAAGGAGCTGGCATCTCACTCTCTTTGAATCTTCTTTATCATGCTAGGATTAGCAGGAAAAAGCAAAAAATTTCAGAATTGCACCTTGCAATGTGGAGATATTACTGTTTGTGCATTTACAATATTCATTGATTTTTGCCATTGAAAAACATGTTTTTCATATACCAGAAATGTTTGAAGCTACTGACTGAATGAAAGGAGCTGGCATCTCACTCTCTTTGAATCTTCTTTATCATGCTAGGATTAGCAGGAAAAAGCAAAAAATTTCAGAATTGCACCTTGCAATGTGGAGATATTACTGTTTGTGCATTTACAATATTCATTGATTTTTGCCATTGAAAAACATGTTTTTCATATACCAGAAATGTTTGAAGCTACTGACTGAATGAAAGGAGCTGGCATCTCACTCTCTTTGAATCTTCTTTATCATGCTAGGATTAGCAGGAAAAAGCAAAAAATTTCAGAATTGCACCTTGCAATGTGGAGATATTACTGTTTGTGCATTTACAATATTCATTGATTTTTGCCATTGAAAAACATGTTTTTCATATACCAGAAATGTTTGAAGCTACTGACTGAATGAAAGGAGCTGGCATCTCACTCTCTTTGAATCTTCTTTATCATGCTAGGATTAGCAGGAAAAAGCAAAAAATTTCAGAATTGCACCTTGCAATGTGGAGATATTACTGTTTGTGCATTTACAATATTCATTGATTTTTGCCATTGAAAAACATGTTTTTCATATACCAGAAATGTTTGAAGCTACTGACTGAATGAAAGGAGCTGGCATCTCACTCTCTTTGAATCTTCTTTATCATGCTAGGATTAGCAGGAAAAAGCAAAAAATTTCAGAATTGCACCTTGCAATGTGGAGATATTACTGTTTGTGCATTTACAATATTCATTGATTTTTGCCATTGAAAAACGTCCAGAAATGTTTGAAGCTACTGACTGAATGAAAGGAGCTGGCATCTCACTCTCTTTGAATCTTCTTTATCATGCTAGGATTAACAGGAAAAAGCAAAAAATTTCAGAATTGCACCTTGCAATGTGGAGATATTACTGTTTGTGCATTTACAATATTCATTGATTTTTGCCATTGAAAAACATGTTTTTCATATACCAGAAATGTTTGAAGCTACTGACTGAATGAAAGGAGCTGGCATCTCACTCTCTTTGAATCTTCTTTATCATGCTAGGATTAGCAGGAAAAAGCAAAAAATTTCAGAATTGCACCTTGCAATGTGGAGATATTACTGTTTGTGCATTTACAATATTCATTGATTTTTGCCATTGAAAAACATGTTTTTCATATACCAGAAATGTTTGAAGCTACTGACTGAATGAAAGGAGCTGGCATCTCACTCTCTTTAAATCTTCTTTATCATGCTAGGATTAACAGGAAAAAGCAAAAAATTTCAGAATTGCACCTTGCAATGTGGAGATATTACTGTTTGTGCATTTACAATATTCATTGATTTTTGCCATTGAAAAACGTCCAGAAATGTTTGAAGCTACTGACTGAATGAAAGGAGCTGGCATCTCACTCTCTTTGAATCTTCTTTATCATGCTAGGATTAGCAGGAAAAAGCAAAAAATTTCAGAATTGCACCTTGCAATGTGGAGATATTACTGTTTGTGCATTTACAATATTCATTGATTTTTGCCATTGAAAAACATGTTTTTCATATACCAGAAATGTTTGAAGCTACTGACTGAATGAAAGGAGCTGGCATCTCACTCTCTTTGAATCTTCTTTATCATGCTAGGATTAGCAGGAAAAAGCAAAAAATTTCAGAATTGCACCTTGCAATGTGGAGATATTACTGTTTGTGCATTTACAATATTCATTGATTTTTGCCATTGAAAAACATGTTTTTCATATACCAGAAATGTTTGAAGCTACTGACTGAATGAAAGGAGCTGGCATCTCACTCTCTTTGAATCTTCTTTATCATGCTAGGATTAGCAGGAAAAAGCAAAAAATTTCAGAATTGCACCTTGCAATGTGGAGATATTACTGTTTGTGCATTTACAATATTCATTGATTTTTGCCATTGAAAAACATGTTTTTCATATACCAGAAATGTTTGAAGCTACTGACTGAATGAAAGGAGCTGGCATCTCACTCTCTTTGAATCTTCTTTATCATGCTAGGATTAGCAGGAAAAAGCAAAAAATTTCAGAATTGCACCTTGCAATGTGGAGATATTACTGTTTGTGCATTTACAATATTCATTGATTTTTGCCATTGAAAAACATGTTTTTCATATACCAGAAATGTTTGAAGCTACTGACTGAATGAAAGGAGCTGGCATCTCACTCTCTTTGAATCTTCTTTATCATGCTAGGATTAGCAGGAAAAAGCAAAAAATTTCAGAATTGCACCTTGCAATGTGGAGATATTACTGTTTGTGCATTTACAATATTCATTGATTTTTGCCATTGAAAAACGTCCAGAAATGTTTGAAGCTACTGACTGAATGAAAGGAGCTGGCATCTCACTCTCTTTGAATCTTCTTTATCATGCTAGGATTAACAGGAAAAAGCAAAAAATTTCAGAATTGCACCTTGCAATGTGGAGATATTACTGTTTGTGCATTTACAATATTCATTGATTTTTGCCATTGAAAAACGTCCAGAAATGTTTGAAGCTACTGACTGAATGAAAGGAGCTGGCATCTCACTCTCTTTGAATCTTCTTTATCATGCTAGGATTAGCAGGAAAAAGCAAAAAATTTCAGAATTGCACCTTGCAATGTGGAGATATTACTGTTTGTGCATTTACAATATTCATTGATTTTTGCCATTGAAAAACATGTTTTTCATATACCAGAAATGTTTGAAGCTACTGACTGACTGAAAGGAGCTGGCATCTCACTCTCTTTGAATCTTCTTTATCATGCTAGGATTAGCAGGAAAAAGCAAAAAATTTCAGAATTGCACCTTGCAATGTGGAGATATTACTGTTTGTGCATTTACAATATTCATTGATTTTTGCCATTGAAAAACGTCCAGAAATGTTTGAAGCTACTGACTGAATGAAAGGAGCTGGCATCTCACTCTCTTTGAATCTTTATCATGCTAGGATTAGCAGGAAAAAGCAAAAAATTTCAGAATTGCACCTTGCAATGTGGAGATATTACTGTTTGTGCATTTACAATATTCTTTGATTTTTGCCATTGAAAAACGTCCAGAAATGTTTGAAGCTACTGACTGAATGAAAGGAGCTGGCATCTCACTCTCTTTGAATCTTCTTTATCATGCTAGGATTAGCAGGAAAAAGCAAAAAATTTCAGAATTGCACCTTGCAATGTGGAGATATTACTGTTTGTGCATTTACAATATTCATTGATTTTTGCCATTGAAAAACATCATGTTATTCATATACCAGAAATGTTTGAAGCTACTGACTGAATGAAAGGAGCTGGCACCTCACTCTCTTTGAATATTCTTTATCATGCTAGGATTAACAGGAAAAAGCAAAAAATTTCAGAATTGCACCTTGCAATGTGGAGATATTACTGTTTGTGCATTTACAATATTCATTGATTTTTGCCATTGAAAAACGTCCAGAAATGTTTGAAGCTACTGACTGAATGAAAGGAGCTGGCATCTCACTCTCTTTGAATCTTCTTTATCATACTAGGATTAGCAGGAAAAAGCAAAAAATTTCAGAATTGCACCTTGCAATGTGGAGATATTACTGTTTGTGCATTTACAATATTCATTGATTTTTGCCATTGAAAAACATGTTTTTCATATACCAGAAATGTTTGAAGCTACTGACTGAATGAAAGGAGCTGGCATCTCACTCTCTTTGAATCTTCTTTATCATGCTAGGATTAGCAGGAAAAAGCAAAAAATTTCAGAATTGCACCTTGCAATGTGGAGATATTACTGTTTGTGCATTTACAATATTCATTGATTTTTGCCATTGAAAAACATGTTTTTCATATACCAGAAATGTTTGAAGCTACTGACTGAATGAAAGGAGCTGGCATCTCACTCTCTTTGAATCTTCTTTATCATGCTAGGATTAGCAGGAAAAAGCAAAAAATTTCAGAATTGCACCTTGCAATGTGGAGATATTACTGTTTGTGCATTTACAATATTCATTGATTTTTGCCATTGAAAAACATGTTTTTCATATACCAGAAATGTTTGAAGCTACTGACTGAATGAAAGGAGCTGGCATCTCACTCTCTTTAAATCTTCTTTATCATGCTAGGATTAACAGGAAAAAGCAAAAAATTTCAGAATTGCACCTTGCAATGTGGAGATATTACTGTTTGTGCATTTACAATATTCATTGATTTTTGCCATTGAAAAACGTCCAGAAATGTTTGAAGCTACTGACTGAATGAAAGGAGCTGGCATCTCACTCTCTTTGAATCTTCTTTATCATGCTAGGATTAGCAGGAAAAAGCAAAAAATTTCAGAATTGCACCTTGCAATGTGGAGATATTACTGTTTGTGCATTTACAATATTCATTGATTTTTGCCATTGAAAAACATGTTTTTCATATACCAGAAATGTTTGAAGCTACTGACTGAATGAAAGGAGCTGGCATCTCACTCTCTTTGAATCTTCTTTATCATGCTAGGATTAGCAGGAAAAAGCAAAAAATTTCAGAATTGCACCTTGCAATGTGGAGATATTACTGTTTGTGCATTTACAATATTCATTGATTTTTGCCATTGAAAAACATGTTTTTCATATACCAGAAATGTTTGAAGCTACTGACTGAATGAAAGGAGCTGGCATCTCACTCTCTTTGAATCTTCTTTATCATGCTAGGATTAGCAGGAAAAAGCAAAAAATTTCAGAATTGCACCTTGCAATGTGGAGATATTACTGTTTGTGCATTTACAATATTCATTGATTTTTGCCATTGAAAAACATGTTTTTCATATACCAGAAATGTTTGAAGCTACTGACTGAATGAAAGGAGCTGGCATCTCACTCTCTTTGAATCTTCTTTATCATGCTAGGATTAGCAGGAAAAAGCAAAAAATTTCAGAATTGCACCTTGCAATGTGGAGATATTACTGTTTGTGCATTTACAATATTCATTGATTTTTGCCATTGAAAAACGTCCAGAAATGTTTGAAGCTACTGACTGAATGAAAGGAGCTGGCATCTCACTCTCTTTGAATCTTCTTTATCATGCTAGGATTAACAGGAAAAAGCAAAAAATTTCAGAATTGCACCTTGCAATGTGGAGATATTACTGTTTGTGCATTTACAATATTCATTGATTTTTGCCATTGAAAAACGTCCAGAAATGTTTGAAGCTACTGACTGAATGAAAGGAGCTGGCATCTCACTCTCTTTGAATCTTCTTTATCATGCTAGGATTAGCAGGAAAAAGCAAAAAATTTCAGAATTGCACCTTGCAATGTGGAGATATTACTGTTTGTGCATTTACAATATTCATTGATTTTTGCCATTGAAAAACATGTTTTTCATATACCAGAAATGTTTGAAGCTACTGACTGACTGAAAGGAGCTGGCATCTCACTCTCTTTGAATCTTCTTTATCATGCTAGGATTAGCAGGAAAATCAAAAAATTTCAGAATTGCACCTTGCAATGTGGAGATATTACTGTTTGTGCATTTACAATATTCATTGATTTTTGCCATTGAAAAACGTCCAGAAATGTTTGAAGCTACTGACTGAATGAAAGGAGCTGGCATCTCACTCTCTTTGAATCTTCTTTATCATGCTAGGATTAGCAGGAAAAAGCAAAAAATTTCAGAATTGCACCTTGCAATGTGGAGATATTACTGTTTGTGCATTTACAATATTCTTTGATTTTTGCCATTGAAAAACGTCCAGAAATGTTTGAAGCTACTGACTGAATGAAAGGAGCTGGCATCTCACTCTCTTTGAATCTTCTTTATCATGCTAGGATTAGCAGGAAAAAGCAAAAAATTTCAGAATTGCACCTTGCAATGTGGAGATATTACTGTTTGTGCATTTACAATATTCATTGATTTTTGCCATTGAAAAACATCATGTTATTCATATACCAGAAATGTTTGAAGCTACTGACTGAATGAAAGGAGCTGGCACCTCACTCTCTTTGAATATTCTTTATCATGCTAGGATTAACAGGAAAAAGCAAAAAATTTCAGAATTGCACCTTGCAATGTGGAGATATTACTGTTTGTGCATTTACAATATTCATTGATTTTTGCCATTGAAAAACGTCCAGAAATGTTTGAAGCTACTGACTGAATGAAAGGAGCTGGCATCTCACTCTCTTTGAATCTTCTTTATCATGCTAGGATTAGCAGGAAAAAGCAAAAAATTTCAGAATTGCACCTTGCAATGTGGAGATATTACTGTTTGTGCATTTACAATATTCATTGATTTTTGCCATTGAAAAACATGTTTTTCATATACCAGAAATGTTTGAAGCTACTGACTGAATGAAAGGAGCTGGCATCTCACTCTCTTTGAATCTTCTTTATCATGCTAGGATTAGCAGGAAAAAGCAAAAAATTTCAGAATTGCACCTTGCAATGTGGAGATATTACTGTTTGTGCATTTACAATATTCATTGATTTTTGCCATTGAAAAACATGTTTTTCATATACCAGAAATGTTTGAAGCTACTGACTGAATGAAAGGAGCTGGCATCTCACTCTCTTTGAATCTTCTTTATCATGCTAGGATTAGCAGGAAAAAGCAAAAAATTTCAGAATTGCACCTTGCAATGTGGAGATATTACTGTTTGTGCATTTACAATATTCATTGATTTTTGCCATTGAAAAACATGTTTTTCATATACCAGAAATGTTTGAAGCTACTGACTGAATGAAAGGAGCTGGCATCTCACTCTCTTTGAATCTTCTTTATCATGCTAGGATTAGCAGGAAAAAGCAAAAAATTTCAGAATTGCACCTTGCAATGTGGAGATATTACTGTTTGTGCATTTACAATATTCATTGATTTTTGCCATTGAAAAACATGTTTTTCATATACCAGAAATGTTTGAAGCTACTGACTGAATGAAAGGAGCTGGCATCTCACTCTCTTTGAATCTTCTTTATCATGCTAGGATTAGCAGGAAAAAGCAAAAAATTTCAGAATTGCACCTTGCAATGTGGAGATATTACTGTTTGTGCATTTACAATATTCATTGATTTTTGCCATTGAAAAACGTCCAGAAATGTTTGAAGCTACTGACTGAATGAAAGGAGCTGGCATCTCACTCTCTTTGAATCTTCTTTATCATGCTAGGATTAACAGGAAAAAGCAAAAAATTTCAGAATTGCACCTTGCAATGTGGAGATATTACTGTTTGTGCATTTACAATATTCATTGATTTTTGCCATTGAAAAACGTCCAGAAATGTTTGAAGCTACTGACTGAATGAAAGGAGCTGGCATCTCACTCTCTTTGAATCTTCTTTATCATGCTAGGATTAGCAGGAAAAAGCAAAAAATTTCAGAATTGCACCTTGCAATGTGGAGATATTACTGTTTGTGCATTTACAATATTCATTGATTTTTGCCATTGAAAAACATGTTTTTCATATACCAGAAATGTTTGAAGCTACTGACTGACTGAAAGGAGCTGGCATCTCACTCTCTTTGAATCTTCTTTATCATGCTAGGATTAGCAGGAAAAAGCAAAAAATTTCAGAATTGCACCTTGCAATGTGGAGATATTACTGTTTGTGCATTTACAATATTCATTGATTTTTGCCATTGAAAAACGTCCAGAAATGTTTGAAGCTACTGACTGAATGAAAGGAGCTGGCATCTCACTCTCTTTGAATCTTTATCATGCTAGGATTAGCAGGAAAAAGCAAAAAATTTCAGAATTGCACCTTGCAATGTGGAGATATTACTGTTTGTGCATTTACAATATTCTTTGATTTTTGCCATTGAAAAACGTCCAGAAATGTTTGAAGCTACTGACTGAATGAAAGGAGCTGGCATCTCACTCTCTTTGAATCTTCTTTATCATGCTAGGATTAGCAGGAAAAAGCAAAAAATTTCAGAATTGCACCTTGCAATGTGGAGATATTACTGTTTGTGCATTTACAATATTCATTGATTTTTGCCATTGAAAAACATCATGTTATTCATATACCAGAAATGTTTGAAGCTACTGACTGAATGAAAGGAGCTGGCACCTCACTCTTTGAATATTCTTTATCATGCTAGGATTAACAGGAAAAAGCAAAAAATTTCAGAATTGCACCTTGCAATGTGGAGATATTACTGTTTGTGCATTTACAATATTCATTGATTTTTGCCATTGAAAAACGTCCAGAAATGTTTGAAGCTACTGACTGAATGAAAGGAGCTGGCATCTCACTCTCTTTGAATCTTCTTTATCATACTAGGATTAGCAGGAAAAAGCAAAAAATTTCAGAATTGCACCTTGCAATGTGGAGATATTACTGTTTGTGCATTTACAATATTCATTGATTTTTGCCATTGAAAAACATGTTTTTCATATACCAGAAATGTTTGAAGCTACTGACTGAATGAAAGGAGCTGGCATCTCACTCTCTTTGAATCTTCTTTATCATGCTAGGATTAGCAGGAAAAAGCAAAAAATTTCAGAATTGCACCTTGCAATGTGGAGATATTACTGTTTGTGCATTTACAATATTCATTGATTTTTGCCATTGAAAAACATGTTTTTCATATACCAGAAATGTTTGAAGCTACTGACTGAATGAAAGGAGCTGGCATCTCACTCTCTTTGAATCTTCTTTATCATGCTAGGATTAGCAGGAAAAAGCAAAAAATTTCAGAATTGCACCTTGCAATGTGGAGATATTACTGTTTGTGCATTTACAATATTCATTGATTTTTGCCATTGAAAAACATGTTTTTCATATACCAGAAATGTTTGAAGCTACTGACTGAATGAAAGGAGCTGGCATCTCACTCTCTTTAAATCTTCTTTATCATGCTAGGATTAACAGGAAAAAGCAAAAAATTTCAGAATTGCACCTTGCAATGTGGAGATATTACTGTTTGTGCATTTACAATATTCATTGATTTTTGCCATTGAAAAACGTCCAGAAATGTTTGAAGCTACTGACTGAATGAAAGGAGCTGGCATCTCACTCTCTTTGAATCTTCTTTATCATGCTAGGATTAGCAGGAAAAAGCAAAAAATTTCAGAATTGCACCTTGCAATGTGGAGATATTACTGTTTGTGCATTTACAATATTCATTGATTTTTGCCATTGAAAAACATGTTTTTCATATACCAGAAATGTTTGAAGCTACTGACTGAATGAAAGGAGCTGGCATCTCACTCTCTTTGAATCTTCTTTATCATGCTAGGATTAGCAGGAAAAAGCAAAAAATTTCAGAATTGCACCTTGCAATGTGGAGATATTACTGTTTGTGCATTTACAATATTCATTGATTTTTGCCATTGAAAAACATGTTTTTCATATACCAGAAATGTTTGAAGCTACTGACTGAATGAAAGGAGCTGGCATCTCACTCTCTTTGAATCTTCTTTATCATGCTAGGATTAGCAGGAAAAAACAAAAAATTTCAGAATTGCACCTTGCAATGTGGAGATATTACTGTTTGTGCATTTACAATATTCATTGATTTTTGCCATTGAAAAACATGTTTTTCATATACCAGAAATGTTTGAAGCTACTGACTGAATGAAAGGAGCTGGCATCTCACTCTCTTTGAATCTTCTTTATCATGCTAGGATTAGCAGGAAAAAGCAAAAAATTTCAGAATTGCACCTTGCAATGTGGAGATATTACTGTTTGTGCATTTACAATATTCATTGATTTTTGCCATTGAAAAACGTCCAGAAATGTTTGAAGCTACTGACTGAATGAAAGGAGCTGGCATCTCACTCTCTTTGAATCTTCTTTATCATGCTAGGATTAACAGGAAAAAGCAAAAAATTTCAGAATTGCACCTTGCAATGTGGAGATATTACTGTTTGTGCATTTACAATATTCATTGATTTTTGCCATTGAAAAACGTCCAGAAATGTTTGAAGCTACTGACTGAATGAAAGGAGCTGGCATCTCACTCTCTTTGAATCTTCTTTATCATGCTAGGATTAGCAGGAAAAAGCAAAAAATTTCAGAATTGCACCTTGCAATGTGGAGATATTACTGTTTGTGCATTTACAATATTCATTGATTTTTGCCATTGAAAAACATGTTTTTCATATACCAGAAATGTTTGAAGCTACTGACTGACTGAAAGGAGCTGGCATCTCACTCTCTTTGAATCTTCTTTATCATGCTAGGATTAGCAGGAAAAAGCAAAAAATTTCAGAATTGCACCTTGCAATGTGGAGATATTACTGTTTGTGCATTTACAATATTCATTGATTTTTGCCATTGAAAAACGTCCAGAAATGTTTGAAGCTACTGACTGAATGAAAGGAGCTGGCATCTCACTCTCTTTGAATCTTCTTTATCATGCTAGGATTAGCAGGAAAAAGCAAAAAATTTCAGAATTGCACCTTGCAATGTGGAGATATTACTGTTTGTGCATTTACAATATTCTTTGATTTTTGCCATTGAAAAACGTCCAGAAATGTTTGAAGCTACTGACTGAATGAAAGGAGCTGGCATCTCACTCTCTTTGAATCTTCTTTATCATGCTAGGATTAGCAGGAAAAAGCAAAAAATTTCAGAATTGCACCTTGCAATGTGGAGATATTACTGTTTGTGCATTTACAATATTCATTGATTTTTGCCATTGAAAAACATCATGTTATTCATATACCAGAAATGTTTGAAGCTACTGACTGAATGAAAGGAGCTGGCACCTCACTCTCTTTGAATATTCTTTATCATGCTAGGATTAACAGGAAAAAGCAAAAAATTTCAGAATTGCACCTTGCAATGTGGAGATATTACTGTTTGTGCATTTACAATATTCATTGATTTTTGCCATTGAAAAACGTCCAGAAATGTTTGAAGCTACTGACTGAATGAAAGGAGCTGGCATCTCACTCTCTTTGAATCTTCTTTATCATGCTAGGATTAGCAGGAAAAAGCAAAAAATTTCAGAATTGCACCTTGCAATGTGGAGATATTACTGTTTGTGCATTTACAATATTCATTGATTTTTGCCATTGAAAAACATGTTTTTCATATACCAGAAATGTTTGAAGCTACTGACTGAATGAAAGGAGCTGGCATCTCACTCTCTTTGAATCTTCTTTATCATGCTAGGATTAGCAGGAAAAAGCAAAAAATTTCAGAATTGCACCTTGCAATGTGGAGATATTACTGTTTGTGCATTTACAATATTCATTGATTTTTGCCATTGAAAAACATGTTTTTCATATACCAGAAATGTTTGAAGCTACTGACTGAATGAAAGGAGCTGGCATCTCACTCTCTTTGAATCTTCTTTATCATGCTAGGATTAGCAGGAAAAAGCAAAAAATTTCAGAATTGCACCTTGCAATGTGGAGATATTACTGTTTGTGCATTTACAATATTCATTGATTTTTGCCATTGAAAAACATGTTTTTCATATACCAGAAATGTTTGAAGCTACTGACTGAATGAAAGGAGCTGGCATCTCACTCTCTTTGAATCTTCTTTATCATGCTAGGATTAGCAGGAAAAAGCAAAAAATTTCAGAATTGCACCTTGCAATGTGGAGATATTACTGTTTGTGCATTTACAATATTCATTGATTTTTGCCATTGAAAAACATGTTTTTCATATACCAGAAATGTTTGAAGCTACTGACTGAATGAAAGGAGCTGGCATCTCACTCTCTTTGAATCTTCTTTATCATGCTAGGATTAGCAGGAAAAAGCAAAAAATTTCAGAATTGCACCTTGCAATGTGGAGATATTACTGTTTGTGCATTTACAATATTCATTGATTTTTGCCATTGAAAAACGTCCAGAAATGTTTGAAGCTACTGACTGAATGAAAGGAGCTGGCATCTCACTCTCTTTGAATCTTCTTTATCATGCTAGGATTAACAGGAAAAAGCAAAAAATTTCAGAATTGCACCTTGCAATGTGGAGATATTACTGTTTGTGCATTTACAATATTCATTGATTTTTGCCATTGAAAAACGTCCAGAAATGTTTGAAGCTACTGACTGAATGAAAGGAGCTGGCATCTCACTCTCTTTGAATCTTCTTTATCATGCTAGGATTAGCAGGAAAAAGCAAAAAATTTCAGAATTGCACCTTGCAATGTGGAGATATTACTGTTTGTGCATTTACAATATTCATTGATTTTTGCCATTGAAAAACATGTTTTTCATATACCAGAAATGTTTGAAGCTACTGACTGACTGAAAGGAGCTGGCATCTCACTCTCTTTGAATCTTCTTTATCATGCTAGGATTAGCAGGAAAAAGCAAAAAATTTCAGAATTGCACCTTGCAATGTGGAGATATTACTGTTTGTGCATTTACAATATTCATTGATTTTTGCCATTGAAAAACGTCCAGAAATGTTTGAAGCTACTGACTGAATGAAAGGAGCTGGCATCTCACTCTCTTTGAATCTTTATCATGCTAGGATTAGCAGGAAAAAGCAAAAAATTTCAGAATTGCACCTTGCAATGTGGAGATATTACTGTTTGTGCATTTACAATATTCTTTGATTTTTGCCATTGAAAAACGTCCAGAAATGTTTGAAGCTACTGACTGAATGAAAGGAGCTGGCATCTCACTCTCTTTGAATCTTCTTTATCATGCTAGGATTAGCAGGAAAAAGCAAAAAATTTCAGAATTGCACCTTGCAATGTGGAGATATTACTGTTTGTGCATTTACAATATTCATTGATTTTTGCCATTGAAAAACATCATGTTATTCATATACCAGAAATGTTTGAAGCTACTGACTGAATGAAAGGAGCTGGCACCTCACTCTCTTTGAATATTCTTTATCATGCTAGGATTAACAGGAAAAAGCAAAAAATTTCAGAATTGCACCTTGCAATGTGGAGATATTACTGTTTGTGCATTTACAATATTCATTGATTTTTGCCATTGAAAAACGTCCAGAAATGTTTGAAGCTACTGACTGAATGAAAGGAGCTGGCATCTCACTCTCTTTGAATCTTCTTTATCATACTAGGATTAGCAGGAAAAAGCAAAAAATTTCAGAATTGCACCTTGCAATGTGGAGATATTACTGTTTGTGCATTTACAATATTCATTGATTTTTGCCATTGAAAAACATGTTTTTCATATACCAGAAATGTTTGAAGCTACTGACTGAATGAAAGGAGCTGGCATCTCACTCTCTTTGAATCTTCTTTATCATGCTAGGATTAGCAGGAAAAAGCAAAAAATTTCAGAATTGCACCTTGCAATGTGGAGATATTACTGTTTGTGCATTTACAATATTCATTGATTTTTGCCATTGAAAAACATGTTTTTCATATACCAGAAATGTTTGAAGCTACTGACTGAATGAAAGGAGCTGGCATCTCACTCTCTTTGAATCTTCTTTATCATGCTAGGATTAGCAGGAAAAAGCAAAAAATTTCAGAATTGCACCTTGCAATGTGGAGATATTACTGTTTGTGCATTTACAATATTCATTGATTTTTGCCATTGAAAAACATGTTTTTCATATACCAGAAATGTTTGAAGCTACTGACTGAATGAAAGGAGCTGGCATCTCACTCTCTTTAAATCTTCTTTATCATGCTAGGATTAACAGGAAAAAGCAAAAAATTTCAGAATTGCACCTTGCAATGTGGAGATATTACTGTTTGTGCATTTACAATATTCATTGATTTTTGCCATTGAAAAACGTCCAGAAATGTTTGAAGCTACTGACTGAATGAAAGGAGCTGGCATCTCACTCTCTTTGAATCTTCTTTATCATGCTAGGATTAGCAGGAAAAAGCAAAAAATTTCAGAATTGCACCTTGCAATGTGGAGATATTACTGTTTGTGCATTTACAATATTCATTGATTTTTGCCATTGAAAAACATGTTTTTCATATACCAGAAATGTTTGAAGCTACTGACTGAATGAAAGGAGCTGGCATCTCACTCTCTTTGAATCTTCTTTATCATGCTAGGATTAGCAGGAAAAAGCAAAAAATTTCAGAATTGCACCTTGCAATGTGGAGATATTACTGTTTGTGCATTTACAATATTCATTGATTTTTGCCATTGAAAAACGTCCAGAAATGTTTGAAGCTACTGACTGAATGAAAGGAGCTGGCATCTCACTCTCTTTGAATCTTCTTTATCATGCTAGGATTAACAGGAAAAAGCAAAAAATTTCAGAATTGCACCTTGCAATGTGGAGATATTACTGTTTGTGCATTTACAATATTCATTGATTTTTGCCATTGAAAAACGTCCAGAAATGTTTGAAGCTACTGACTGAATGAAAGGAGCTGGCATCTCACTCTCTTTGAATCTTCTTTATCATGCTAGGATTAGCAGGAAAAAGCAAAAAATTTCAGAATTGCACCTTGCAATGTGTAGATATTACTGTTTGTGCATTTACAATATTCATTGATTTTTGCCATTGAAAAACATGTTTTTCATATACCAGAAATGTTTGAAGCTACTGACTGACTGAAAGGAGCTGGCATCTCACTCTCTTTGAATCTTCTTTATCATGCTAGGATTAGCAGGAAAAAGCAAAAAATTTCAGAATTGCACCTTGCAATGTGGAGATATTACTGTTTGTGCATTTACAATATTCATTGATTTTTGCCATTGAAAAACGTCCAGAAATGTTTGAAGCTACTGACTGAATGAAAGGAGCTGGCATCTCACTCTCTTTGAATCTTCTTTATCATGCTAGGATTAGCAGGAAAAAGCAAAAAATTTCAGAATTGCACCTTGCAATGTGGAGATATTACTGTTTGTGCATTTACAATATTCTTTGATTTTTGCCATTGAAAAACGTCCAGAAATGTTTGAAGCTACTGACTGAATGAAAGGAGCTGGCATCTCACTCTCTTTGAATCTTCTTTATCATGCTAGGATTAGCAGGAAAAAGCAAAAAATTTCAGAATTGCACCTTGCAATGTGGAGATATTACTGTTTGTGCATTTACAATATTCATTGATTTTTGCCATTGAAAAACATCATGTTATTCATATACCAGAAATGTTTGAAGCTACTGACTGAATGAAAGGAGCTGGCACCTCACTCTCTTTGAATATTCTTTATCATGCTAGGATTAACAGGAAAAAGCAAAAAATTTCAGAATTGCACCTTGCAATGTGGAGATATTACTGTTTGTGCATTTACAATATTCATTGATTTTTGCCATTGAAAAACGTCCAGAAATGTTTGAAGCTACTGACTGAATGAAAGGAGCTGGCATCTCACTCTCTTTGAATCTTCTTTATCATACTAGGATTAGCAGGAAAAAGCAAAAAATTTCAGAATTGCACCTTGCAATGTGTAGATATTACTGTTTGTGCATTTACAACATTCATTGATTTTTGCCATTGAAAAACGTTTTTCATATACCAGAAATGTTTGAAGCTACTGACTGAATGAAAGGAGCTGGCATCTCACTCTCTTTGAATCTTCTTTATCATGCTAGGATTAGCAGGAAAAAGCAAAAAATTTCAGAATTGCACCTTGCAATGTCGAGATATTACTGTTTGTGCATTTACAATATTCATTGATTTTTGCCATTGAAAAACATGTTTTTCATATACCAGAAATGTTTGAAGCTACTGACTGAATGAAAGGAGCTGGCATCTCACTCTCTTTGAATCTTCTTTATCCTGCTAGGATTAGCAGGAAAAAGCAAAAAAATTCAGAATTGCACCTTGCAATGTGGAGATATTACTGTTTGTGCATTTACAATATTCATTGATTTTTGCCATTGAAAAACGTCCAGAAATGTTTGAAGCTACTGACTGAATGAAAGGAGCTGGCATCTCACTCTCTTTGAATCTTCTTTATCATGCTAGGATTAGCAGGAAAAAGCAAAAAATTTCAGAATTGCACCTTGCAATGTGGAGATATTACTGTTTGTGCATTTACAATATTCATTGATTTTTGCCATTGAAAAACATGTTTTTCATATACCAGAAATGTTTGAAGCTACTGACTGAATGAAAGGAGCTGGCATCTCACTCTCTTTGAATCTTCTTTATCATGCTAGGATTAGCAGGAAAAAGCAAAAAATTTCAGAATTGCACCTTGCAATGTGGAGATATTACTGTTTGTGCATTTACAATATTCATTGATTTTTGCCATTGAAAAACATGTTTTTCATATACCAGAAATGTTTGAAGCTACTGACTGAATGAAAGGAGATGGCATCTCACTCTCTTTGAATCTTCTTTATCATGCTAGGATTAACAGGAAAAAGCAAAAAATTTCAGAATTGCACCTTGCAATGTGGAGATATTACTGTTTGTGCATTTACAATATTCATTGATTTTTGCCATTGAAAAAAATGTTTTTCATATACCAGAAATGTTTGAAGCTACTGACTGAATGAAAGGAGCTGGCACCTCACTCTCTTTGAATCTTCTTTATCATGCTAGGATTAACAGGAAAAAGCAAAAAATTTCAGAATTGCACCTTGCAATGTGGAGATATTACTGTTTGTGCATTTACAATATTCATTGATTTTTGCCATTGAAAAACGTCCAGAAATGTTTGAAGCTACTGACTGAATGAAAGGAGCTGGCATCTCACTCTCTTTGAATCTTCTTTATCATGCTAGGATTAGCAGGAAAAAGCAAAAAATTTCAGAATTGCACCTTGCAATGTGGAGATATTACTGTTTGTGCATTTACAATATTCATTGATTTTTGCCATTGAAAAACATGTTTTTCATATACCAGAAATGTTTGAAGCTACTGACTGAATGAAAGGAGCTGGCATCTCACTCTCTTTAAATCTTCTTTATCATGCTAGGATTAACAGGAAAAAGCAAAAAATTTCAGAATTGCACCTTGCAATGTGGAGATATTACTGTTTGTGCATTTACAATATTCATTGATTTTTGCCATTGAAAAACGTCCAGAAATGTTTGAAGCTACTGACTGAATGAAAGGAGCTGGCATCTCACTCTCTTTGAATCTTCTTTATCATGCTAGGATTAGCAGGAAAAAGCAAAAAATTTCAGAATTGCACCTTGCAATGTGGAGATATTACTGTTTGTGCATTTACAATATTCATTGATTTTTGCCATTGAAAAACATGTTTTTCATATACCAGAAATGTTTGAAGCTACTGACTGAATGAAAGGAGCTGGCATCTCACTCTCTTTGAATCTTCTTTATCATGCTAGGATTAGCAGGAAAAAGCAAAAAATTTCAGAATTGCACCTTGCAATGTGGAGATATTACTGTTTGTGCATTTACAATATTCATTGATTTTTGCCATTGAAAAACATGTTTTTCATATACCAGAAATGTTTGAAGCTACTGACTGAATGAAAGGAGCTGGCATCTCACTCTCTTTGAATCTTCTTTATCATGCTAGGATTAGCAGGAAAAAGCAAAAAATTTCAGAATTGCACCTTGCAATGTGGAGATATTACTGTTTGTGCATTTACAATATTCATTGATTTTTGCCATTGAAAAACATGTTTTTCATATACCAGAAATGTTTGAAGCTACTGACTGAATGAAAGGAGCTGGCATCTCACTCTCTTTGAATCTTCTTTATCATGCTAGGATTAGCAGGAAAAAGCAAAAAATTTCAGAATTGCACCTTGCAATGTGGAGATATTACTGTTTGTGCATTTACAATATTCATTGATTTTTGCCATTGAAAAACGTCCAGAAATGTTTGAAGCTACTGACTGAATGAAAGGAGCTGGCATCTCACTCTCTTTGAATCTTCTTTATCATGCTAGGATTAACAGGAAAAAGCAAAAAATTTCAGAATTGCACCTTGCAATGTGGAGATATTACTGTTTGTGCATTTACAATATTCAATGATTTTTGCCATTGAAAAACGTCCAGAAATGTTTGAAGCTACTGACTGAATGAAAGGAGCTGGCATCTCACTCTCTTTGAATCTTCTTTATCATGCTAGGATTAGCAGGAAAAAGCAAAAAATTTCAGAATTGCACCTTGCAATGTGGAGATATTACTGTTTGTGCATTTACAATATTCATTGATTTTTGCCATTGAAAAACATGTTTTTCATATACCAGAAATGTTTGAAGCTACTGACTGACTGAAAGGAGCTGGCATCTCACTCTCTTTGAATCTTCTTTATCATGCTAGGATTAGCAGGAAAAAGCAAAAAATTTCAGAATTGCACCTTGCAATGTGGAGATATTACTGTTTGTGCATTTACAATATTCATTGATTTTTGCCATTGAAAAACGTCCAGAAATGTTTGAAGCTACTGACTGAATGAAAGGAGCTGGCATCTCACTCTCTTTGAATCTTCTTTATCATGCTAGGATTAGCAGGAAAAAGCAAAAAATTTCAGAATTGCACCTTGCAATGTGGAGATATTACTGTTTGTGCATTTACAATATTCTTTGATTTTTGCCATTGAAAAACGTCCAGAAATGTTTGAAGCTACTGACTGAATGAAAGGAGCTGGCATCTCACTCTCTTTGAATCTTCTTTATCATGCTAGGATTAGCAGGAAAAAGCAAAAAATTTCAGAATTGCACCTTGCAATGTGGAGATATTACTGTTTGTGCATTTACAATATTCATTGATTTTTGCCATTGAAAAACATCATGTTATTCATATACCAGAAATGTTTGAAGCTACTGACTGAATGAAAGGAGCTGGCACCTCACTCTCTTTGAATCTTCTTTATCATGCTAGGATTAACAGGAAAAAGCAAAAAATTTCAGAATTGCACCTTGCAATGTGGAGATATTACTGTTTGTGCATTTACAATATTCATTGATTTTTGCCATTGAAAAACGTCCAGAAATGTTTGAAGCTACTGACTGAATGAAAGGAGCTGGCATCTCACTCTCTTTGAATCTTCTTTATCATGCTAGGATTAGCAGGAAAAAGCAAAAAATTTCAGAATTGCACCTTGCAATGTGGAGATATTACTGTTTGTGCATTTACAATATTCATTGATTTTTGCCATTGAAAAACATGTTTTTCATATACCAGAAATGTTTGAAGCTACTGACTGAATGAAAGGAGCTGGCATCTCACTCTCTTTGAATCTTCTTTATCATGCTAGGATTAGCAGGAAAAAGCAAAAAATTTCAGAATTGCACCTTGCAATGTGGAGATATTACTGTTTGTGCATTTACAATATTCATTGATTTTTGCCATTGAAAAACATGTTTTTCATATACCAGAAATGTTTGAAGCTACTGACTGAATGAAAGGAGCTGGCATCTCACTCTCTTTGAATCTTCTTTATCATGCTAGGATTAGCAGGAAAAAGCAAAAAATTTCAGAATTGCACCTTGCAATGTGGAGATATTACTGTTTGTGCATTTACAATATTCATTGATTTTTGCCATTGAAAAACGTCCAGAAATGTTTGAAGCTACTGACTGAATGAAAGGAGCTGGCATCTCACTCTCTTTGAATCTTCTTTATCATGCTAGGATTAACAGGAAAAAGCAAAAAATTTCAGAATTGCACCTTGCAATGTGGAGATATTACTGTTTGTGCATTTACAATATTCATTGATTTTTGCCATTGAAAAACGTCCAGAAATGTTTGAAGCTGCTGACTGAATGAAAGGAGCTGGCATCTCACTCTCTTTGAATCTTCTTTATCATGCTAGGATTAGCAGGAAAAAGCAAAAAATTTCAGAATTGCACCTTGCAATGTGGAGATATTACTGTTTGTGCATTTACAATATTCATTGATTTTTGCCATTGAAAAACATGTTTTTCATATACCAGAAATGTTTGAAGCTACTGACTGACTGAAAGGAGCTGGCATCTCACTCTCTTTGAATCTTCTTTATCATGCTAGGATTAGCAGGAAAAAGCAAAAAATTTCAGAATTGCACCTTGCAATGTGGAGATATTACTGTTTGTGCATTTACAATATTCATTGATTTTTGCCATTGAAAAACGTCCAGAAATGTTTGAAGCTACTGACTGAATGAAAGGAGCTGGCATCTCACTCTCTTTGAATCTTTATCATGCTAGGATTAGCAGGAAAAAGCAAAAAATTTCAGAATTGCACCTTGCAATGTGGAGATATTACTGTTTGTGCATTTACAATATTCTTTGATTTTTGCCATTGAAAAACGTCCAGAAATGTTTGAAGCTACTGACTGAATGAAAGGAGCTGGCATCTCACTCTCTTTGAATCTTCTTTATCATGCTAGGATTAGCAGGAAAAAGCAAAAAATTTCAGAATTGCACCTTGCAATGTGGAGATATTACTGTTTGTGCATTTACAATATTCATTGATTTTTGCCATTGAAAAACATCATGTTATTCATATACCAGAAATGTTTGAAGCTACTGACTGAATGAAAGGAGCTGGCACCTCACTCTCTTTGAATATTCTTTATCATGCTAGGATTAACAGGAAAAAGCAAAAAATTTCAGAATTGCACCTTGCAATGTGGAGATATTACTGTTTGTGCATTTACAATATTCATTGATTTTTGCCATTGAAAAACGTCCAGAAATGTTTGAAGCTACTGACTGAATGAAAGGAGCTGGCATCTCACTCTCTTTGAATCTTCTTTATCATACTAGGATTAGCAGGAAAAAGCAAAAAATTTCAGAATTGCACCTTGCAATGTGGAGATATTACTGTTTGTGCATTTACAATATTCATTGATTTTTGCCATTGAAAAACATGTTTTTCATATACCAGAAATGTTTGAAGCTACTGACTGAATGAAAGGAGCTGGCATCTCACTCTCTTTGAATCTTCTTTATCATGCTAGGATTAGCAGGAAAAAGCAAAAAATTTCAGAATTGCACCTTGCAATGTGGAGATATTACTGTTTGTGCATTTACAATATTCATTGATTTTTGCCATTGAAAAACATGTTTTTCATATACCAGAAATGTTTGAAGCTACTGACTGAATGAAAGGAGCTGGCATCTCACTCTCTTTGAATCTTCTTTATCATGCTAGGATTAGCAGGAAAAAGCAAAAAATTTCAGAATTGCACCTTGCAATGTGGAGATATTACTGTTTGTGCATTTACAATATTCATTGATTTTTGCCATTGAAAAACATGTTTTTCATATACCAGAAATGTTTGAAGCTACTGACTGAATGAAAGGAGCTGGCATCTCACTCTCTTTAAATCTTCTTTATCATGCTAGGATTAACAGGAAAAAGCAAAAAATTTCAGAATTGCACCTTGCAATGTGGAGATATTACTGTTTGTGCATTTACAATATTCATTGATTTTTGCCATTGAAAAACGTCCAGAAATGTTTGAAGCTACTGACTGAATGAAAGGAGCTGGCATCTCACTCTCTTTGAATCTTCTTTATCATGCTAGGATTAGCAGGAAAAAGCAAAAAATTTCAGAATTGCACCTTGCAATGTGGAGATATTACTGTTTGTGCATTTACAATATTCATTGATTTTTGCCATTGAAAAACATGTTTTTCATATACCAGAAATGTTTGAAGCTACTGACTGAATGAAAGGAGCTGGCATCTCACTCTCTTTGAATCTTCTTTATCATGCTAGGATTAGCAGGAAAAAGCAAAAAATTTCAGAATTGCACCTTGCAATGTGGAGATATTACTGTTTGTGCATTTACAATATTCATTGATTTTTGCCATTGAAAAACATGTTTTTCATATACCAGAAATGTTTGAAGCTACTGACTGAATGAAAGGAGCTGGCATCTCACTCTCTTTGAATCTTCTTTATCATGCTAGGATTAGCAGGAAAAAGCAAAAAATTTCAGAATTGCACCTTGCAATGTGGAGATATTACTGTTTGTGCATTTACAATATTCATTGATTTTTGCCATTGAAAAACATGTTTTTCATATACCAGAAATGTTTGAAGCTACTGACTGAATGAAAGGAGCTGGCATCTCACTCTCTTTGAATCTTCTTTATCATGCTAGGATTAGCAGGAAAAAGCAAAAAATTTCAGAATTGCACCTTGCAATGTGGAGATATTACTGTTTGTGCATTTACAATATTCATTGATTTTTGCCATTGAAAAACGTCCAGAAATGTTTGAAGCTACTGACTGAATGAAAGGAGCTGGCATCTCACTCTCTTTGAATCTTCTTTATCATGCTAGGATTAACAGGAAAAAGCAAAAAATTTCAGAATTGCACCTGCAATGTGGAGATATTACTGTTTGTGCATTTACAATATTCATTGATTTTTGCCATTGAAAAACGTCCAGAAATGTTTGAAGCTACTGACTGAATGAAAGGAGCTGGCATCTCACTCTCTTTGAATCTTCTTTATCATGCTAGGATTAGCAGGAAAAAGCAAAAAATTTCAGAATTGCACCTTGCAATGTGTAGATATTACTGTTTGTGCATTTACAATATTCATTGATTTTTGCCATTGAAAAACATGTTTTTCATATACCAGAAATGTTTGAAGCTACTGACTGACTGAAAGGAGCTGGCATCTCACTCTCTTTGAATCTTCTTTATCATGCTAGGATTAGCAGGAAAAAGCAAAAAATTTCAGAATTGCACCTTGCAATGTGGAGATATTACTGTTTGTGCATTTACAATATTCATTGATTTTTGCCATTGAAAAACGTCCAGAAATGTTTGAAGCTACTGACTGAATGAAAGGAGCTGGCATCTCACTCTCTTTGAATCTTCTTTATCATGCTAGGATTAGCAGGAAAAAGCAAAAAATTTCAGAATTGCACCTTGCAATGTGGAGATATTACTGTTTGTGCATTTACAATATTCTTTGATTTTTGCCATTGAAAAACGTCCAGAAATGTTTGAAGCTACTGACTGAATGAAAGGAGCTGGCATCTCACTCTCTTTGAATCTTCTTTATCATGCTAGGATTAGCAGGAAAAAGCAAAAAATTTCAGAATTGCACCTTGCAATGTGGAGATATTACTGTTTGTGCATTTACAATATTCATTGATTTTTGCCATTGAAAAACATCATGTTATTCATATACCAGAAATGTTTGAAGCTACTGACTGAATGAAAGGAGCTGGCACCTCACTCTCTTTGAATATTCTTTATCATGCTAGGATTAACAGGAAAAAGCAAAAAATTTCAGAATTGCACCTTGCAATGTGGAGATATTACTGTTTGTGCATTTACAATATTCATTGATTTTTGCCATTGAAAAACGTCCAGAAATGTTTGAAGCTACTGACTGAATGAAAGGAGCTGGCATCTCACTCTCTTTGAATCTTCTTTATCATACTAGGATTAGCAGGAAAAAGCAAAAAATTTCAGAATTGCACCTTGCAATGTGTAGATATTACTGTTTGTGCATTTACAACATTCATTGATTTTTGCCATTGAAAAACGTTTTTCATATACCAGAAATTTTTGAAGCTACTGACTGAATGAAAGGAGCTGGCATCTCACTCTCTTTGAATCTTCTTTATCATGCTAGGATTAGCAGGAAAAAGCAAAAAATTTCAGAATTGCACCTTGCAATGTCGAGATATTACTGTTTGTGCATTTACAATATTCATTGATTTTTGCCATTGAAAAACATGTTTTTCATATACCAGAAATGTTTGAAGCTACTGACTGAATGAAAGGAGCTGGCATCTCACTCTCTTTGAATCTTCTTTATCCTGCTAGGATTAGCAGGAAAAAGCAAAAAAATTCAGAATTGCACCTTGCAATGTGGAGATATTACTGTTTGTGCATTTACAATATTCATTGATTTTTGCCATTGAAAAACGTCCAGAAATGTTTGAAGCTACTGACTGAATGAAAGGAGCTGGCATCTCACTCTCTTTGAATCTTCTTTATCATGCTAGGATTAGCAGGAAAAAGCAAAAAATTTCAGAATTGCACCTTGCAATGTGGAGATATTACTGTTTGTGCATTTACAATATTCATTGATTTTTGCCATTGAAAAACATGTTTTTCATATACCAGAAATGTTTGAAGCTACTGACTGAATGAAAGGAGCTGGCATCTCACTCTCTTTGAATCTTCTTTATCATGCTAGGATTAGCAGGAAAAAGCAAAAAATTTCAGAATTGCACCTTGCAATGTGGAGATATTACTGTTTGTGCATTTACAATATTCATTGATTTTTGCCATTGAAAAACATGTTTTTCATATACCAGAAATGTTTGAAGCTACTGACTGAATGAAAGGAGATGGCATCTCACTCTCTTTGAATCTTCTTTATCATGCTAGGATTAACAGGAAAAAGCAAAAAATTTCAGAATTGCACCTTGCAATGTGGAGATATTACTGTTTGTGCATTTACAATATTCATTGATTTTTGCCATTGAAAAAAATGTTTTTCATATACCAGAAATGTTTGAAGCTACTGACTGAATGAAAGGAGCTGGCACCTCACTCTCTTTGAATCTTCTTTATCATGCTAGGATTAACAGGAAAAAGCAAAAAATTTCAGAATTGCACCTTGCAATGTGGAGATATTACTGTTTGTGCATTTACAATATTCATTGATTTTTGCCATTGAAAAACGTCCAGAAATGTTTGAAGCTACTGACTGAATGAAAGGAGCTGGCATCTCACTCTCTTTGAATCTTCTTTATCATGCTAGGATTAGCAGGAAAAAGCAAAAAATTTCAGAATTGCACCTTGCAATGTGGAGATATTACTGTTTGTGCATTTACAATATTCATTGATTTTTGCCATTGAAAAACATGTTTTTCATATACCAGAAATGTTTGAAGCTACTGACTGACTGAAAGGAGCTGGCATCTCACTCTCTTTGAATCTTCTTTATCATGCTAGGATTAGCAGGAAAAAGCAAAAAATTTCAGAATTGCACCTTGCAATGTGGAGATATTACTGTTTGTGCATTTACAATATTCATTGATTTTTGCCATTGAAAAACGTCCAGAAATGTTTGAAGCTACTGACTGAATGAAAGGAGCTGGCATCTCACTCTCTTTGAATCTTCTTTATCATGCTAGGATTAGCAGGAAAAAGCAAAAAATTTCAGAATTGCACCTTGCAATGTGGAGATATTACTGTTTGTGCATTTACAATATTCTTTGATTTTTGCCATTGAAAAACGTCCAGAAATGTTTGAAGCTACTGACTGAATGAAAGGAGCTGGCATCTCACTCTCTTTGAATCTTCTTTATCATGCTAGGATTAGCAGGAAAAAGCAAAAAATTTCAGAATTGCACCTTGCAATGTGGAGATATTACTGTTTGTGCATTTACAATATTCATTGATTTTTGCCATTGAAAAACATCATGTTATTCATATACCAGAAATGTTTGAAGCTACTGACTGAATGAAAGGAGCTTGCACCTCACTCTCTTTGAATATTCTTTATCATGCTAGGATTAACAGGAAAAAGCAAAAAATTTCAGAATTGCACCTTGCAATGTGGAGATATTACTGTTTGTGCATTTACAATATTCATTGATTTTTGCCATTGAAAAACGTCCAGAAATGTTTGAAGCTACTGACTGAATGAAAGGAGCTGGCATCTCACTCTCTTTGAATCTTCTTTATCATACTAGGATTAGCAGGAAAAAGCAAAAAATTTCAGAATTGCACCTTGCAATGTGTAGATATTACTGTTTGTGCATTTACAACATTCATTGATTTTTGCCATTGAAAAACGTTTTTCATATACCAGAAATGTTTGAAGCTACTGACTGAATGAAAGGAGCTGGCATCTCACTCTCTTTGAATCTTCTTTATCATGCTAGGATTAGCAGGAAAAAGCAAAAAATTTCAGAATTGCACCTTGCAATGTCGAGATATTACTGTTTGTGCATTTACAATATTCATTGATTTTTGCCATTGAAAAACATGTTTTTCATATACCAGAAATGTTTGAAGCTACTGACTGAATGAAAGGAGCTGGCATCTCACTCTCTTTGAATCTTCTTTATCCTGCTAGGATTAGCAGGAAAAAGCAAAAAAATTCAGAATTGCACCTTGCAATGTGGAGATATTACTGTTTGTGCATTTACAATATTCATTGATTTTTGCCATTGAAAAACGTCCAGAAATGTTTGAAGCTACTGACTGAATGAAAGGAGCTGGCATCTCACTCTCTTTGAATCTTCTTTATCATGCTAGGATTAGCAGGAAAAAGCAAAAAATTTCAGAATTGCACCTTGCAATGTGGAGATATTACTGTTTGTGCATTTACAATATTCATTGATTTTTGCCATTGAAAAACATGTTTTTCATATACCAGAAATGTTTGAAGCTACTGACTGAATGAAAGGAGCTGGCATCTCACTCTCTTTGAATCTTCTTTATCATGCTAGGATTAGCAGGAAAAAGCAAAAAATTTCAGAATTGCACCTTGCAATGTGGAGATATTACTGTTTGTGCATTTACAATATTCATTGATTTTTGCCATTGAAAAACATGTTTTTCATATACCAGAAATGTTTGAAGCTACTGACTGAATGAAAGGAGATGGCATCTCACTCTCTTTGAATCTTCTTTATCATGCTAGGATTAACAGGAAAAAGCAAAAAATTTCAGAATTGCACCTTGCAATGTGGAGATATTACTGTTTGTGCATTTACAATATTCATTGATTTTTGCCATTGAAAAAAATGTTTTTCATATACCAGAAATGTTTGAAGCTACTGACTGAATGAAAGGAGCTGGCACCTCACTCTCTTTGAATCTTCTTTATCATGCTAGGATTAACAGGAAAAAGCAAAAAATTTCAGAATTGCACCTTGCAATGTGGAGATATTACTGTTTGTGCATTTACAATATTCATTGATTTTTGCCATTGAAAAACGTCCAGAAATGTTTGAAGCTACTGACTGAATGAAAGGAGCTGGCATCTCACTCTCTTTGAATCTTCTTTATCATGCTAGGATTAGCAGGAAAAAGCAAAAAATTTCAGAATTGCACCTTGCAATGTGGAGATATTACTGTTTGTGCATTTACAATATTCATTGATTTTTGCCATTGAAAAACATGTTTTTCATATACCAGAAATGTTTGAAGCTACTGACTGACTGAAAGGAGCTGGCATCTCACTCTCTTTGAATCTTCTTTATCATGCTAGGATTAGCAGGAAAAAGCAAAAAATTTCAGAATTGCACCTTGCAATGTGGAGATATTACTGTTTGTGCATTTACAATATTCATTGATTTTTGCCATTGAAAAACGTCCAGAAATGTTTGAAGCTACTGACTGAATGAAAGGAGCTGGCATCTCACTCTCTTTGAATCTTCTTTATCATGCTAGGATTAGCAGGAAAAAGCAAAAAATTTCAGAATTGCACCTTGCAATGTGGAGATATTACTGTTTGTGCATTTACAATATTCTTTGATTTTTGCCATTGAAAAACGTCCAGAAATGTTTGAAGCTACTGACTGAATGAAAGGAGCTGGCATCTCACTCTCTTTGAATCTTCTTTAACATGCTAGGATTAGCAGGAAAAAGCAAAAAATTTCAGAATTGCACCTTGCAATGTGGAGATATTACTGTTTGTGCATTTACAATATTCATTGATTTTTGCCATTGAAAAACATCATGTTATTCATATACCAGAAATGTTTGAAGCTACTGACTGAATGAAAGGAGCTGGCACCTCACTCTCTTTGAATATTCTTTATCATGCTAGGATTAACAGGAAAAAGCAAAAAATTTCAGAATTGCACCTTGCAATGTGGAGATATTACTGTTTGTGCATTTACAATATTCATTGATTTTTGCCATTGAAAAACGTCCAGAAATGTTTGAAGCTACTGACTGAATGAAAGGAGCTGGCATCTCACTCTCTTTGAATCTTCTTTATCATACTAGGATTAGCAGGAAAAAGCAAAAAATTTCAGAATTGCACCTTGCAATGTGTAGATATTACTGTTTGTGCATTTACAACATTCATTGATTTTTGCCATTGAAAAACGTTTTTCATATACCAGAAATGTTTGAAGCTACTGACTGAATGAAAGGAGCTGGCATCTCACTCTCTTTGAATCTTCTTTATCATGCTAGGATTAGCAGGAAAAAGCAAAAAATTTCAGAATTGCACCTTGCAATGTCGAGATATTACTGTTTGTGCATTTACAATATTCATTGATTTTTGCCATTGAAAAACATGTTTTTCATATACCAGAAATGTTTGAAGCTACTGACTGAATGAAAGGAGCTGGCATCTCACTCTCTTTGAATCTTCTTTATCCTGCTAGGATTAGCAGGAAAAAGCAAAAAAATTCAGAATTGCACCTTGCAATGTGGAGATATTACTGTTTGTGCATTTACAATATTCATTGATTTTTGCCATTGAAAAACGTCCAGAAATGTTTGAAGCTACTGACTGAATGAAAGGAGCTGGCATCTCACTCTCTTTGAATCTTCTTTATCATGCTAGGATTAGCAGGAAAAAGCAAAAAATTTCAGAATTGCACCTTGCAATGTGGAGATATTACTGTTTGTGCATTTACAATATTCATTGATTTTTGCCATTGAAAAACATGTTTTTCATATACCAGAAATGTTTGAAGCTACTGACTGAATGAAAGGAGCTGGCATCTCACTCTCTTTGAATCTTCTTTATCATGCTAGGATTAGCAGGAAAAAGCAAAAAATTTCAGAATTGCACCTTGCAATGTGGAGATATTACTGTTTGTGCATTTACAATATTCATTGATTTTTGCCATTGAAAAACATGTTTTTCATATACCAGAAATGTTTGAAGCTACTGACTGAATGAAAGGAGATGGCATCTCACTCTCTTTGAATCTTCTTTATCATGCTAGGATTAACAGGAAAAAGCAAAAAATTTCAGAATTGCACCTTGCAATGTGGAGATATTACTGTTTGTGCATTTACAATATTCATTGATTTTTGCCATTGAAAAAAATGTTTTTCATATACCAGAAATGTTTGAAGCTACTGACTGAATGAAAGGAGCTGGCACCTCACTCTCTTTGAATATTCTTTATCATGCTAGGATTAACAGGAAAAAGCAAAAAATTTCAGAATTGCACCTTGCAATGTGGAGATATTACTGTTTGTGCATTTACAATATTCATTGATTTTTGCCATTGAAAAACGTCCAGAAATGTTTGAAGCTACTGACTGAATGAAAGGAGCTGGCATCTCACTCTCTTTGAATCTTCTTTATCATACTAGGATTAGCAGGAAAAAGCAAAAAATTTCAGAATTGCACCTTGCAATGTGTAGATATTACTGTTTGTGCATTTACAACATTCATTGATTTTTGCCATTGAAAAACGTTTTTCATATACCAGAAATGTTTGAAGCTACTGACTGAATGAAAGGAGCTGGCATCTCACTCTCTTTGAATCTTCTTTATCATGCTAGGATTAGCAGGAAAAAGCAAAAAATTTCAGAATTGCACCTTGCAATGTCGAGATATTACTGTTTGTGCATTTACAATATTCATTGATTTTTGCCATTGAAAAACATGTTTTTCATATACCAGAAATGTTTGAAGCTACTGACTGAATGAAAGGAGCTGGCATCTCACTCTCTTTGAATCTTCTTTATCCTGCTAGGATTAGCAGGAAAAAGCAAAAAAATTCAGAATTGCACCTTGCAATGTGGAGATATTACTGTTTGTGCATTTACAATATTCATTGATTTTTGCCATTGAAAAACGTCCAGAAATGTTTGAAGCTACTGACTGAATGAAAGGAGCTGGCATCTCACTCTCTTTGAATCTTCTTTATCATGCTAGGATTAGCAGGAAAAAGCAAAAAATTTCAGAATTGCACCTTGCAATGTGGAGATATTACTGTTTGTGCATTTACAATATTCATTGATTTTTGCCATTGAAAAACATGTTTTTCATATACCAGAAATGTTTGAAGCTACTGACTGAATGAAAGGAGCTGGCATCTCACTCTCTTTGAATCTTCTTTATCATGCTAGGATTAGCAGGAAAAAGCAAAAAATTTCAGAATTGCACCTTGCAATGTGGAGATATTACTGTTTGTGCATTTACAATAATCATTGATTTTTGCCATTGAAAAACATGTTTTTCATATACCAGAAATGTTTGAAGCTACTGACTGAATGAAAGGAGATGGCATCTCACTCTCTTTGAATCTTCTTTATCATGCTAGGATTAACAGGAAAAAGCAAAAAATTTCAGAATTGCACCTTGCAATGTGGAGATATTACTGTTTGTGCATTTACAATATTCATTGATTTTTGCCATTGAAAAAAATGTTTTTCATATACCAGAAATGTTTGAAGCTACTGACTGAATGAAAGGAGCTGGCATCTCACTCTCTTTGAATCTTCTTTATCATGCTAGGATTAGCAGGAAAAAGCAAAAAATTTCAGAATTGCACCTTGCAATGTGGAGATATTACTGTTTGTGCATTTACAATATTCATTGATTTTTGCCATTGAAAAACGTCCAGAAATGTTTGAAGCTACTGACTGAATGAAAGGAGCTGGCATCTCACTCTCTTTGAATCTTCTTTATCATGCTAGGATTAACAGGAAAAAGCAAAAAATTTCAGAATTGCACCTTGCAATGTGGAGATATTACTGTTTGTGCATTTACAATATTCATTGATTTTTGCCATTGAAAAACGTCCAGAAATGTTTGAAGCTACTGACTGAATGAAAGGAGCTGGCATCTCACTCTCTTTGAATCTTCTTTATCATGCTAGGATTAGCAGGAAAAAGCAAAAAATTTCAGAATTGCACCTTGCAATGTGGAGATATTACTGTTTGTGCATTTACAATATTCATTGATTTTTGCCATTGAAAAACATGTTTTTCATATACCAGAAATGTTTGAAGCTACTGACTGACTGAAAGGAGCTGGCATCTCACTCTCTTTGAATCTTCTTTATCATGCTAGGATTAGCAGGAAAAAGCAAAAAATTTCAGAATTGCACCTTGCAATGTGGAGATATTACTGTTTGTGCATTTACAATATTCATTGTTTTTTGCCATTGAAAAACGTCCAGAAATGTTTGAAGCTACTGACTGAATGAAAGGAGCTGGCATCTCACTCTCTTTGAATCTTCTTTATCATGCTAGGATTAGCAGGAAAAAGCAAAAAATTTCAGAATTGCACCTTGCAATGTGGAGATATTACTGTTTGTGCATTTACAATATTCATTGATTTTTGCCATTGAAAAACATCATGTTATTCATATACCAGAAATGTTTGAAGCTACTGACTGAATGAAAGGAGCTGGCATCTCACTCTCTTTGAATCTTCTTTATCATGCTAGGATTAACAGGAAAAAGCAAAAAATTTCAGAATTGCACCTTGCAATGTGGAGATATTACTGTTTGTGCATTTACAATATTCATTGATTTTTGCCATTGAAAAACGTCCAGAAATGTTTGAAGCTACTGACTGAATGAAAGGAGCTGGCATCTCACTCTCTTTGAATCTTCTTTATCATGCTAGGATTAGCAGGAAAAAGCAAAAAATTTCAGAATTGCACCTTGCAATGTGGAGATATTACTGTTTGTGCATTTACAATATTCATTGATTTTTGCCATTGAAAAACAGGTTTTTCATATACCAGAAATGTTTGAAGCTACTGACTGAATGAAAGGAGCTGGCATCTCACTCTCTTTGAATCTTCTTTATCATGCTAGGATTAGCAGGAAAAAGCAAAAAATTTCAGAATTGCACCTTGCAATGTGGAGATATTACTGTTTGTGCATTTACAATATTCATTGATTTTTGCCATTGAAAAACATGTTTTTCATATACCAGAAATGTTTGAAGCTACTGACTGAATGAAAGGAGCTGGCATCTCACTCTCTTTGAATCTTCTTTATCATGCTAGGATTAGCAGGAAAAAGCAAAAAATTTCAGAATTGCACCTTGCAATGTGGAGATATTACTGTTTGTGCATTTACAATATTCATTGATTTTTGCCATTGAAAAACATGTTTTTCATATACCAGAAATGTTTGAAGCTACTGACTGAATGAAAGGAGCTGGCATCTCACTCTCTTTGAATCTTCTTTATCATGCTAGGATTAACAGGAAAAAGCAAAAAATTTCAGAATTGCACCTTGCAATGTGGAGATATTACTGTTTGTGCATTTACAATATTCATTGATTTTTGCCATTGAAAAACGTCCAGAAATGTTTGAAGCTACTGCCTGAATGAAAGGAGCTGGCATCTCACTCTCTTTGAATCTTCTTTATCATGCTAGGATTAGCAGGAAAAAGCAAAAAATTTCAGAATTGCACCTTGCAATGTGGAGATATTACTGTTTGTGCATTTGCAATATTCATTGATTTTTGCCATTGAAAAACATGTTTTTCATATACCAGAAATGTTTGAAGCTACTGACTGAATGAAAGGAGCTGGCATCTCACTCTCTTTGAATCTTCTTTATCATGCTAGGATTAGCAGGAAAAAGCAAAAAATTTCAGAATTGCACCTTGCAATGTGGAGATATTACTGTTTGTGCATTTACAATATTCATTGATTTTTGCCATTGAAAAACATGTTTTTCATATGCCAGAAATGTTTGAAGCTACTGACTGAATGAAAGGAGCTGGCATCTCACTCTCTTTGAATCTTCTTTATCATGCTAGGATTAGCAGGAAAAAGCAAAAAATTTCAGAATTGCACCTTGCAATGTGGAGATATTACTGTTTGTGCATTTACAATATTCATTGATTTTTGCCATTGAAAAACATGTTTTTCATATACCAGAAATGTTTGAAGCTACTGACTGAATGAAAGGAGCTGGCATCTCACTCTCTTTGAATCTTCTTTATCATGCTAGGATTAGCAGGAAAAAGCAAAAAATTTCAGAATTGCAACTTGCAATGTGGAGATATTACTGTTTGTGCATTTACAATATTCATTGATTTTTGCCATTGAAAAACGTCCAGAAATGTTTGAAGCTACTGACTGAATGAAAGGAGCTGGCATCTCACTCTCTTTGAATCTTCTTTATCATGCTAGGATTAACAGGAAAAAGCAAAAAATTTCAGAATTGCACCTTGCAATGTGGAGATATTACTGTTTGTGCATTTACAATATTCATTGATTTTTGCCATTGAAAAACGTCCAGAAATGTTTGAAGCTACTGACTGAAAGGAGCTGGCATCTCACTCTCTTTGAATCTTCTTTATCATGCTAGGATTAGCAGGAAAAAGCAAAAAATTTCAGAATTGCACCTTGCAATGTGGAGATATTACTGTTTGTGCATTTACAATATTCATTGATTTTTGCCATTGAAAAACATGTTTTTCATATACCAGAAATGTTTGAAGCTACTGACTGACTGAAAGGAGCTGGCATCTCACTCTCTTTGAATCTTCTTTATCATGCTAGGATTAGCAGGAAAAAGCAAAAAATTTCAGAATTGCACCTTGCAATGTGGAGATATTACTGTTTGTGCATTTACAATATTCATTGATTTTTGCCATTGAAAAACGTCCAGAAATGTTTGAAGCTACTGACTGAATGAAAGGAGCTGGCATCTCACTCTCTTTGAATCTTCTTTATCATGCTAGGATTAGCAGGAAAAAGCAAAAAATTTCAGAATTGCACCTTGCAATGTGGAGATATTACTGTTTGTGCATTTACAATATTCATTGATTTTTGCCATTGAAAAACGTCCAGAAATGTTTGAAGCTACTGACTGAATGAAAGGAGCTGGCATCTCACTCTCTTTGAATCTTCTTTATCATGCTAGGATTAGCAGGAAAAAGCAAAAAATTTCAGAATTGCACCTTGCAATGTGGAGATATTACTGTTTGTGCATTTACAATATTCATTGATTTTTGCCATTGAAAAACATCATGTTATTCATATACCAGAAATGTTTGAAGCTACTGACTGAATGAAAGGAGCTGGCACCTCACTCTCTTTGAATCTTCTTTATCATGCTAGGATTAACAGGAAAAAGCAAAAAATTTCAGAATTGCACCTTGCAATGTGGAGATATTACTGTTTGTGCATTTACAATATTCATTGATTTTTGCCATTGAAAAACGTCCAGAAATGTTTGAAGCTACTGACTGAATGAAAGGAGCTGGCATCTCACTCTCTTTGAATCTTCTTTATCATACTAGGATTAGCAGGAAAAAGCAAAAAATTTCAGAATTGCACCTTGCAATGTGTAGATATTACTGTTTGTGCATTTACAACATTCATTGATTTTTGCCATTGAAAAACGTTTTTCATATACCAGAAATGTTTGAAGCTACTGACTGAATGAAAGGAGCTGGCATCTCACTCTCTTTGAATCTTCTTTATCATGCTAGGATTAGCAGGAAAAAGCAAAAAATTTCAGAATTGCACCTTGCAATGTCGAGATATTACTGTTTGTGCATTTACAATATTCATTGATTTTTGCCATTGAAAAACATGTTTTTCATATACCAGAAATGTTTGAAGCTACTGACTGAATGAAAGGAGCTGGCATCTCACTCTCTTTGAATCTTCTTTATCCTGCTAGGATTAGCAGGAAAAAGCAAAAAAATTCAGAATTGCACCTTGCAATGTGGAGATATTACTGTTTGTGCATTTACAATATTCATTGATTTTTGCCATTGAAAAACGTCCAGAAATGTTTGAAGCTACTGACTGAATGAAAGGAGCTGGCATCTCACTCTCTTTGAATCTTCTTTATCATGCTAGGATTAGCAGGAAAAAGCAAAAAATTTCAGAATTGCACCTTGCAATGTGGAGATATTACTGTTTGTGCATTTACAATATTCATTGATTTTTGCCATTGAAAAACATGTTTTTCATATACCAGAAATGTTTGAAGCTACTGACTGAATGAAAGGAGCTGGCATCTCACTCTCTTTGAATCTTCTTTATCATGCTAGGATTAGCAGGAAAAAGCAAAAAATTTCAGAATTGCACCTTGCAATGTGGAGATATTACTGTTTGTGCATTTACAATATTCATTGATTTTTGCCATTGAAAAACATGTTTTTCATATACCAGAAATGTTTGAAGCTACTGACTGAATGAAAGGAGATGGCATCTCACTCTCTTTGAATCTTCTTTATCATGCTAGGATTAACAGGAAAAAGCAAAAAATTTCAGAATTGCACCTTGCAATGTGGAGATATTACTGTTTGTGCATTTACAATATTCATTGATTTTTGCCATTGAAAAAAATGTTTTTCATATACCAGAAATGTTTGAAGCTACTGACTGAATGAAAGGAGCTGGCACCTCACTCTCTTTGAATCTTCTTTATCATGCTAGGATTAACAGGAAAAAGCAAAAAATTTCAGAATTGCACCTTGCAATGTGGAGATATTACTGTTTGTGCATTTACAATATTCATTGATTTTTGCCATTGAAAAACGTCCAGAAATGTTTGAAGCTACTGACTGAATGAAAGGAGCTGGCATCTCACTCTCTTTGAATCTTCTTTATCATGCTAGGATTAGCAGGAAAAAGCAAAAAATTTCAGAATTGCACCTTGCAATGTGGAGATATTACTGTTTGTGCATTTACAATATTCATTGATTTTTGCCATTGAAAAACATGTTTTTCATATACCAGAAATGTTTGAAGCTACTGACTGAATGAAAGGAGCTGGCACCTCACTCTCTTTGAATCTTCTTTATCATGCTAGGATTAACAGGAAAAAGCAAAAAATTTCAGAATTGCACCTTGCAATGTGGAGATATTACTGTTTGTGCATTTACAATATTCATTGATTTTTGCCATTGAAAAACGTCCAGAAATGTTTGAAGCTACTGACTGAATGAAAGGAGCTGGCATCTCACTCTCTTTGAATCTTCTTTATCATGCTAGGATTAGCAGGAAAAAGCAAAAAATTTCAGAATTGCACCTTGCAATGTGGAGATATTACTGTTTGTGCATTTACAATATTCATTGATTTTTGCCATTGAAAAACGTCCAGAAATGTTTGAAGCTACTGACTGAATGAAAGGAGCTGGCATCTCACTCTCTTTGAATCTTCTTTATCATGCTAGGATTAGCAGGAAAAAGCAAAAAATTTCAGAATTGCACCTTGCAATGTGGAGATATTACTGTTTGTGCATTTACAATATTCATTGATTTTTGCCATTGAAAAACATCATGTTATTCATATACCAGAAATGTTTGAAGCTACTGACTGAATGAAAGGAGCTGGCACCTCACTCTCTTTGAATATTCTTTATCATGCTAGGATTAACAGGAAAAAGCAAAAAATTTCAGAATTGCACCTTGCAATGTGGAGATATTACTGTTTGTGCATTTACAATATTCATTGATTTTTGCCATTGAAAAACGTCCAGAAATGTTTGAAGCTACTGACTGAATGAAAGGAGCTGGCATCTCACTCTCTTTGAATCTTCTTTATCATACTAGGATTAGCAGGAAAAAGCAAAAAATTTCAGAATTGCACCTTGCAATGTGTAGATATTACTGTTTGTGCATTTACAACATTCATTGATTTTTGCCATTGAAAAACGTTTTTCATATACCAGAAATGTTTGAAGCTACTGACTGAATGAAAGGAGCTGGCATCTCACTCTCTTTGAATCTTCTTTATCATGCTAGGATTAGCAGGAAAAAGCAAAAAATTTCAGAATTGCACCTTGCAATGTCGAGATATTACTGTTTGTGCATTTACAATATTCATTGATTTTTGCCATTGAAAAACATGTTTTTCATATACCAGAAATGTTTGAAGCTACTGACTGAATGAAAGGAGCTGGCATCTCACTCTCTTTGAATCTTCTTTATCCTGCTAGGATTAGCAGGAAAAAGCAAAAAAATTCAGAATTGCACCTTGCAATGTGGAGATATTACTGTTTGTGCATTTACAATATTCATTGATTTTTGCCATTGAAAAACGTCCAGAAATGTTTGAAGCTACTGACTGAATGAAAGGAGCTGGCATCTCACTCTCTTTGAATCTTCTTTATCATGCTAGGATTAGCAGGAAAAAGCAAAAAATTTCAGAATTGCACCTTGCAATGTGGAGATATTACTGTTTGTGCATTTACAATATTCATTGATTTTTGCCATTGAAAAACATGTTTTTCATATACCAGAAATGTTTGAAGCTACTGACTGAATGAAAGGAGCTGGCATCTCACTCTCTTTGAATCTTCTTTATCATGCTAGGATTAGCAGGAAAAAGCAAAAAATTTCAGAATTGCACCTTGCAATGTGGAGATATTACTGTTTGTGCATTTACAATATTCATTGATTTTTGCCATTGAAAAACATGTTTTTCATATACCAGAAATGTTTGAAGCTACTGACTGAATGAAAGGAGATGGCATCTCACTCTCTTTGAATCTTCTTTATCATGCTAGGATTAACAGGAAAAAGCAAAAAATTTCAGAATTGCACCTTGCAATGTGGAGATATTACTGTTTGTGCATTTACAATATTCATTGATTTTTGCCATTGAAAAAAATGTTTTTCATATACCAGAAATGTTTGAAGCTACTGACTGAATGAAAGGAGCTGGCACCTCACTCTCTTTGAATATTCTTTATCATGCTAGGATTAACAGGAAAAAGCAAAAAATTTCAGAATTGCACCTTGCAATGTGGAGATATTACTGTTTGTGCATTTACAATATTCATTGATTTTTGCCATTGAAAAACGTCCAGAAATGTTTGAAGCTACTGACTGAATGAAAGGAGCTGGCATCTCACTCTCTTTGAATCTTCTTTATCATACTAGGATTAGCAGGAAAAAGCAAAAAATTTCAGAATTGCACCTTGCAATGTGTAGATATTACTGTTTGTGCATTTACAACATTCATTGATTTTTGCCATTGAAAAACGTTTTTCATATACCAGAAATGTTTGAAGCTACTGACTGAATGAAAGGAGCTGGCATCTCACTCTCTTTGAATCTTCTTTATCATGCTAGGATTAGCAGGAAAAAGCAAAAAATTTCAGAATTGCACCTTGCAATGTCGAGATATTACTGTTTGTGCATTTACAATATTCATTGATTTTTGCCATTGAAAAACATGTTTTTCATATACCAGAAATGTTTGAAGCTACTGACTGAATGAAAGGAGCTGGCATCTCACTCTCTTTGAATCTTCTTTATCCTGCTAGGATTAGCAGGAAAAAGCAAAAAAATTCAGAATTGCACCTTGCAATGTGGAGATATTACTGTTTGTGCATTTACAATATTCATTGATTTTTGCCATTGAAAAACGTCCAGAAATGTTTGAAGCTACTGACTGAATGAAAGGAGCTGGCATCTCACTCTCTTTGAATCTTCTTTATCATGCTAGGATTAGCAGGAAAAAGCAAAAAATTTCAGAATTGCACCTTGCAATGTGGAGATATTACTGTTTGTGCATTTACAATATTCATTGATTTTTGCCATTGAAAAACATGTTTTTCATATACCAGAAATGTTTGAAGCTACTGACTGAATGAAAGGAGCTGGCATCTCACTCTCTTTGAATCTTCTTTATCATGCTAGGATTAGCAGGAAAAAGCAAAAAATTTCAGAATTGCACCTTGCAATGTGGAGATATTACTGTTTGTGCATTTACAATATTCATTGATTTTTGCCATTGAAAAACATGTTTTTCATATACCAGAAATGTTTGAAGCTACTGACTGAATGAAAGGAGATGGCATCTCACTCTCTTTGAATCTTCTTTATCATGCTAGGATTAACAGGAAAAAGCAAAAAATTTCAGAATTGCACCTTGCAATGTGGAGATATTACTGTTTGTGCATTTACAATATTCATTGATTTTTGCCATTGAAAAACGTCCAGAAATGTTTGAAGCTACTGACTGAATGAAAGGAGCTGGCATCTCACTCTCTTTGAATCTTCTTTATCATGCTAGGATTAACAGGAAAAAGCAAAAAATTTCAGAATTGCACCTTGCAATGTGGAGATATTACTGTTTGTGCATTTACAATATTCATTGATTTTTGCCATTGAAAAACGTCCAGAAATGTTTGAAGCTACTGACTGAATGAAAGGAGCTGGCATCTCACTCTCTTTGAATCTTCTTTATCATGCTAGGATTAGCAGGAAAAAGCAAAAAATTTCAGAATTGCACCTTGCAATGTGGAGATATTACTGTTTGTGCATTTACAATATTCATTGATTTTTGCCATTGAAAAACATGTTTTTCATATACCAGAAATGTTTGAAGCTACTGACTGACTGAAAGGAGCTGGCATCTCACTCTCTTTGAATCTTCTTTATCATGCTAGGATTAGCAGGAAAAAGCAAAAAATTTCAGAATTGCACCTTGCAATGTGGAGATATTACTGTTTGTGCATTTACAATATTCATTGTTTTTTGCCATTGAAAAACGTCCAGAAATGTTTGAAGCTACTGACTGAATGAAAGGAGCTGGCATCTCACTCTCTTTGAATCTTCTTTATCATGCTAGGATTAGCAGGAAAAAGCAAAAAATTTCAGAATTGCACCTTGCAATGTGGAGATATTACTGTTTGTGCATTTACAATATTCATTGATTTTTGCCATTGAAAAACATCATGTTATTCATATACCAGAAATGTTTGAAGCTACTGACTGAATGAAAGGAGCTGGCATCTCACTCTCTTTGAATCTTCTTTATCATGCTAGGATTAACAGGAAAAAGCAAAAAATTTCAGAATTGCACCTTGCAATGTGGAGATATTACTGTTTGTGCATTTACAATATTCATTGATTTTTGCCATTGAAAAACGTCCAGAAATGTTTGAAGCTACTGACTGAATGAAAGGAGCTGGCATCTCACTCTCTTTGAATCTTCTTTATCATGCTAGGATTAGCAGGAAAAAGCAAAAAATTTCAGAATTGCACCTTGCAATGTGGAGATATTACTGTTTGTGCATTTACAATATTCATTGATTTTTGCCATTGAAAAACAGGTTTTTCATATACCAGAAATGTTTGAAGCTACTGACTGAATGAAAGGAGCTGTCATCTCACTCTCTTTGAATCTTCTTTATCATGCTAGGATTAGCAGGAAAAAGCAAAAAATTTCAGAATTGCACCTTGCAATGTGGAGATATTACTGTTTGTGCATTTACAATATTCATTGATTTTTGCCATTGAAAAACATGTTTTTCATATACCAGAAATGTTTGAAGCTACTGACTGAATGAAAGGAGCTGGCATCTCACTCTCTTTGAATCTTCTTTATCATGCTAGGATTAGCAGGAAAAAGCAAAAAATTTCAGAATTGCACCTTGCAATGTGGAGATATTACTGTTTGTGCATTTACAATATTCATTGATTTTTGCCATTGAAAAACATGTTTTTCATATACCAGAAATGTTTGAAGCTACTGACTGAATGAAAGGAGCTGGCATCTCACTCTCTTTGAATCTTCTTTATCATGCTAGGATTAACAGGAAAAAGCAAAAAATTTCAGAATTGCACCTTGCAATGTGGAGATATTACTGTTTGTGCATTTACAATATTCATTGATTTTTGCCATTGAAAAACGTCCAGAAATGTTTGAAGCTACTGACTGAATGAAAGGAGCTGGCATCTCACTCTCTTTGAATCTTCTTTATCATGCTAGGATTAGCAGGAAAAAGCAAAAAATTTCAGAATTGCACCTTGCAATGTGGAGATATTACTGTTTGTGCATTTACAATATTCATTGATTTTTGCCATTGAAAAACATGTTTTTCATATACCAGAAATGTTTGAAGCTACTGACTGAATGAAAGGAGCTGGCATCTCACTCTCTTTGAATCTTCTTTATCATGCTAGGATTAGCAGGAAAAAGCAAAAAATTTCAGAATTGCACCTTGCAATGTGGAGATATTACTGTTTGTGCATTTACAATATTCATTGATTTTTGCCATTGAAAAACATGTTTTTCATATACCAGAAATGTTTGAAGCTACTGACTGAATGAAAGGAGCTGGCATCTCACTCTCTTTGAATCTTCTTTATCATGCTAGGATTAGCAGGAAAAAGCAAAAAATTTCAGAATTGCACCTTGCAATGTGGAGATATTACTGTTTGTGCATTTACAATATTCATTGATTTTTGCCATTGAAAAACATGTTTTTCATATACCAGAAATGTTTGAAGCTACTGACTGAATGAAAGGAGCTGGCATCTCACTCTCTTTGAATCTTCTTTATCATGCTAGGATTAGCAGGAAAAAGCAAAAAATTTCAGAATTGCAACTTGCAATGTGGAGATATTACTGTTTGTGCATTTACAATATTCATTGATTTTTGCCATTGAAAAACGTCCAGAAATGTTTGAAGCTACTGACTGAATGAAAGGAGCTGGCATCTCACTCTCTTTGAATCTTCTTTATCATGCTAGGATTAACAGGAAAAAGCAAAAAATTTCAGAATTGCACCTTGCAATGTGGAGATATTACTGTTTGTGCATTTACAATATTCATTGATTTTTGCCATTGAAAAACGTCCAGAAATGTTTGAAGCTACTGACTGAATGAAAGGAGCTGGCATCTCACTCTCTTTGAATCTTCTTTATCATGCTAGGATTAGCAGGAAAAAGCAAAAAATTTCAGAATTGCACCTTGCAATGTGGAGATATTACTGTTTGTGCATTTACAATATTCATTGATTTTTGCCATTGAAAAACATGTTTTTCATATACCAGAAATGTTTGAAGCTACTGACTGACTGAAAGGAGCTGGCATCTCACTCTCTTTGAATCTTCTTTATCATGCTAGGATTAGCAGGAAAAAGCAAAAAATTTCAGAATTGCACCTTGCAATGTGGAGATATTACTGTTTGTGCATTTACAATATTCATTGATTTTTGCCATTGAAAAACGTCCAGAAATGTTTGAAGCTACTGACTGAATGAAAGGAGCTGGCATCTCACTCTCTTTGAATCTTCTTTATCATGCTAGGATTAGCAGGAAAAAGCAAAAAATTTCAGAATTGCACCTTGCAATGTGGAGATATTACTGTTTGTGCATTTACAATATTCATTGATTTTTGCCATTGAAAAACGTCCAGAAATGTTTGAAGCTACTGACTGAATGAAAGGAGCTGGCATCTCACTCTCTTTGAATCTTCTTTATCATGCTAGGATTAGCAGGAAAAAGCAAAAAATTTCAGAATTGCACCTTGCAATGTGGAGATATTACTGTTTGTGCATTTACAATATTCATTGATTTTTGCCATTGAAAAACATCATGTTATTCATATACCAGAAATGTTTGAAGCTACTGACTGAATGAAAGGAGCTGGCACCTCACTCTCTTTGAATCTTCTTTATCATGCTAGGATTAACAGGAAAAAGCAAAAAATTTCAGAATTGCACCTTGCAATGTGGAGATATTACTGTTTGTGCATTTACAATATTCATTGATTTTTGCCATTGAAAAACGTCCAGAAATGTTTGAAGCTACTGACTGAATGAAAGGAGCTGGCATCTCACTCTCTTTGAATCTTCTTTATCATACTAGGATTAGCAGGAAAAAGCAAAAAATTTCAGAATTGCACCTTGCAATGTGTAGATATTACTGTTTGTGCATTTACAATATTCATTGATTTTTGCCATTGAAAAACGTTTTTCATATACCAGAAATGTTTGAAGCTACTGACTGAATGAAAGGAGCTGGCATCTCACTCTCTTTGAATCTTCTTTATCATGCTAGGATTAGCAGGAAAAAGCAAAAAATTTCAGAATTGCACCTTGCAATGTCGAGATATTACTGTTTGTGCATTTACAATATTCATTGATTTTTGCCATTGAAAAACATGTTTTTCATATACCAGAAATGTTTGAAGCTACTGACTGAATGAAAGGAGCTGGCATCTCACTCTCTTTGAATCTTCTTTATCCTGCTAGGATTAGCAGGAAAAAGCAAAAAAATTCAGAATTGCACCTTGCAATGTGGAGATATTACTGTTTGTGCATTTACAATATTCATTGATTTTTGCCATTGAAAAACGTCCAGAAATGTTTGAAGCTACTGACTGAATGAAAGGAGCTGGCATCTCACTCTCTTTGAATCTTCTTTATCATGCTAGGATTAGCAGGAAAAAGCAAAAAATTTCAGAATTGCACCTTGCAATGTGGAGATATTACTGTTTGTGCATTTACAATATTCATTGATTTTTGCCATTGAAAAACATGTTTTTCATATACCAGAAATGTTTGAAGCTACTGACTGAATGAAAGGAGCTGGCATCTCACTCTCTTTGAATCTTCTTTATCATGCTAGGATTAGCAGGAAAAAGCAAAAAATTTCAGAATTGCACCTTGCAATGTGGAGATATTACTGTTTGTGCATTTACAATATTCATTGATTTTTGCCATTGAAAAACATGTTTTTCATATACCAGAAATGTTTGAAGCTACTGACTAAATGAAAGGAGATGGCATCTCACTCTCTTTGAATCTTCTTTATCATGCTAGGATTAACAGGAAAAAGCAAAAAATTTCAGAATTGCACCTTGCAATGTGGAGATATTACTGTTCGTGCATTTACAATATTCATTGATTTTTGCCATTGAAAAACATGTTTTTCATATACCAGAAATGTTTGAAGCTACTGACTGAATGAAAGGAGCTGGCATCTCACTCTCTTTGAATCTTCTTTATCATGCTAGGATTAGCAGGAAAAAGCAAAAAATTTCAGAATTGCACCTTGCAATGTGGAGATATTACTGTTTGTGCATTTACAATATTCATTGATTTTTGCCATTGAAAAACGTCCAGAAATGTTTGAAGCTACTGACTGAATGAAAGGAGCTGGCATCTCACTCTCTTTGAATCTTCTTTATCATGCTAGGATTAACAGGAAAAAGCAAAAAATTTCAGAATTGCACCTTGCAATGTGGAGATATTACTGTTTGTGCATTTACAATATTCATTGATTTTTGCCATTGAAAAACGTCCAGAAATGTTTGAAGCTACTGACTGAATGAAAGGAGCTGGCATCTCACTCTCTTTGAATCTTCTTTATCATGCTAGGATTAGCAGGAAAAAGCAAAAAATTTCAGAATTGCACCTTGCAATGTGGAGATATTACTGTTTGTGCATTTACAATATTCATTGATTTTTGCCATTGAAAAACATGTTTTTCATATACCAGAAATGTTTGAAGCTACTGACTGACTGAAAGGAGCTGGCATCTCACTCTCTTTGAATCTTCTTTATCATGCTAGGATTAGCAGGAAAAAGCAAAAAATTTCAGAATTGCACCTTGCAATGTGGAGATATTACTGTTTGTGCATTTACAATATTCATTGATTTTTGCCATTGAAAAACGTCCAGAAATGTTTGAAGCTACTGACTGAATGAAAGGAGCTGGCATCTCACTCTCTTTGAATCTTCTTTATCATGCTAGGATTAGCAGGAAAAAGCAAAAAATTTCAGAATTGCACCTTGCAATGTGGAGATATTACTGTTTGTGCATTTACAATATTCATTGATTTTTGCCATTGAAAAACGTCCAGAAATGTTTGAAGCTACTGACTGAATGAAAGGAGCTGGCATCTCACTCTCTTTGAATCTTCTTTATCATGCTAGGATTAGCAAGAAAAAGCAAAAAATTTCAGAATTGCACCTTGCAATGTGGAGATATTACTGTTTGTGCATTTACAATATTCATTGATTTTTGCCATTGAAAAACATCATGTTATTCATATACCAGAAATGTTTTAAGCTACTGACTGAATGAAAGGAGCTGGCACCTCACTCTCTTTGAATCTTCTTTATCATGCTAGGATTAACAGGAAAAAGCAAAAAATTTCAGAATTGCACCTTGCAATGTGGAGATATTACTGTTTGTGCATTTACAATATTCATTGATTTTTGCCATTGAAAAACGTCCAGAAATGTTTGAAGCTACTGACTGAATGAAAGGAGCTGGCATCTCACTCTCTTTGAATCTTCTTTATCATACTAGGATTAGCAGGAAAAAGCAAAAAATTTCAGAATTGCACCTTGCAATGTGTAGATATTACTGTTTGTGCATTTACAATATTCATTGATTTTTGCCATTGAAAAACGTTTTTCATATACCAGAAATGTTTGAAGCTACTGACTGAATGAAAGGAGCTGGCATCTCACTCTCTTTGAATCTTCTTTATCATGCTAGGATTAGCAGGAAAAAGCAAAAAATTTCAGAATTGCACCTTGCAATGTCGAGATATTACTGTTTGTGCATTTACAATATTCATTGATTTTTGCCATTGAAAAACATGTTTTTCATATACCAGAAATGTTTGAAGCTACTGACTGAATGAAAGGAGCTGGCATCTCACTCTCTTTGAATCTTCTTTATCCTGCTAGGATTAGCAGGAAAAAGCAAAAAAATTCAGAATTGCACCTTGCAATGTGGAGATATTACTGTTTGTGCATTTACAATATTCATTGATTTTTGCCATTGAAAAACGTCCAGAAATGTTTGAAGCTACTGACTGAATGAAAGGAGCTGGCATCTCACTCTCTTTGAATCTTCTTTATCATGCTAGGATTAGCAGGAAAAAGCAAAAAATTTCAGAATTGCACCTTGCAATGTGGAGATATTACTGTTTGTGCATTTACAATATTCATTGATTTTTGCCATTGAAAAACATGTTTTTCATATACCAGAAATGTTTGAAGCTACTGACTGAATGAAAGGAGCTGGCATCTCACTCTCTTTGAATCTTCTTTATCATGCTAGGATTAGCAGGAAAAAGCAAAAAATTTCAGAATTGCACCTTGCAATGTGGAGATATTACTGTTTGTGCATTTACAATATTCATTGATTTTTGCCATTGAAAAACATGTTTTTCATATACCAGAAATGTTTGAAGCTACTGACTGAATGAAAGGAGATGGCATCTCACTCTCTTTGAATCTTCTTTATCATGCTAGGATTAACAGGAAAAAGCAAAAAATTTCAGAATTGCACCTTGCAATGTGGAGATATTACTGTTTGTGCATTTACAATATTCATTGATTTTTGCCATTGAAAAACGTCAAGAAATGTTTGAAGCTACTGACTGAATGAAAGGAGCTGGCATCTCACTCTCTTTGAATCTTCTTTATCATGCTAGGATTAGCAGGAAAAAGCAAAAAATTTCAGAATTGCACCTTGCAATGTGGAGATATTACTGTTTGTGCATTTACAATATTCATTGATTTTTGCCATTGAAAAACATGTTTTTCATATACCAGAAATGTTTGAAGCTACTGACTGAATGAAAGGAGCTGGCATCTCACTCTCTTTGAATCTTCTTTATCCTGCTAGGATTAGCAGGAAAAAGCAAAAAATTTCAGAATTGCACCTTGCAATGTGGAGATATTACTGTTTGTGCATTTACAATATTCATTGATTTTTGCCATTGAAAAACGTCCAGAAATGTTTGAAGCTACTGACTGAATGAAAGGAGCTGGCATCTCACTCTCTTTGAATCTTCTTTATCATGCTAGGATTAACTGGAAAAAGCAAAAAATTTCAGAATTGCACCTTGCAATGTGGAGATATTACTGTTTGTGCATTTACAATATTCATTGATTTTTGCCATTGAAAAACATGTTTTTCATATACCAGAAATGTTTGAAGCTACTGACTGAATGAAAGGAGCTGGCATCTCACTCTCTTTGAATCTTCTTTATCATGCTAGGATTAGCAGGAAAAAGCAAAAAATTTCAGAATTGCACCTTGCAATGTGGAGATATTACTGTTTGTGCATTTACAATATTCATTGATTTTTGCCATTGAAAAACATGTTTTTCATATACCAGAAATGTTTGAAGCTACTGACTGAATGAAAGGAGATGGCATCTCACTCTCTTTGAATCTTCTTTATCATGCTAGGATTAGCAGGAAAAAGCAAAAAATTTCAGAATTGCACCTTGCAATGTGGAGATATTACTGTTTGTGCATTTACAATATTCATTGATTTTTGCCATTGAAAAACGTCCAGAAATGTTTGAAGCTACTGACTGAATGAAAGGAGCTGGCATCTCACTCTCTTTGAATCTTCTTTATCATGCTAGGATTAGCAGGAAAAAGCAAAAAATTTCAGAATTGCACCTTGCAATGTGGAGATATTACTGTTTGTGCATTTACAATATTCATTGATTTTTGCCATTGAAAAACATCATGTTATTCATATACCAGAAATGTTTGAAGCTACTGACTGAATGAAAGGAGCTGGCACCTCACTCTCTTTGAATCTTCTTTATCATGCTAGGATTAACAGGAAAAAGCAAAAAATTTCAGAATTGCACCTTGCAATGTGGAGATATTACTGTTTGTGCATTTACAATATTCATTGATTTTTGCCATTGAAAAACGTCCAGAAATGTTTGAAGCTACTGACTGAATGAAAGGAGCTGGCATCTCACTCTCTTTGAATCTTCTTTATCATACTAGGATTAGCAGGAAAAAGCAAAAAATTTCAGAATTGCACCTTGCAATGTGGAGATATTACTGTTTGTGCATTTACAATATTCATTGATTTTTTGCCATTGAAAAACATCATGTTATTCATATACCAGAAATGTTTGAAGCTACTGACTGAATGAAAGGAGCTGGCACCTCACTCTCTTTGAATCTTCTTTATCATGCTAGGATTAACAGGAAAAAGCAAAAAATTTCAGAATTGCACCTTGCAATGTGGAGATATTACTGTTTGTGCATTTACAATATTCATTGATTTTTGCCATTGAAAAACGTCCAGAAATGTTTGAAGCTACTGACTGAATGAAAGGAGCTGGCATCTCACTCTCTTTGAATCTTCTTTATCATACTAGGATTAGCAGGAAAAAGCAAAAAATTTCAGAATTGCACCTTGCAATGTGTAGATATTACTGTTTGTGCATTTACAATATTCATTGATTTTTGCCATTGAAAAACGTTTTTCATATACCAGAAATGTTTGAAGCTACTGACTGAATGAAAGGAGCTGGCATCTCACTCTCTTTGAATCTTCTTTATCATGCTAGGATTAGCAGGAAAAAGCAAAAAATTTCAGAATTGCACCTTGCAATGTCGAGATATTACTGTTTGTGCATTTACAATATTCATTGATTTTTGCCATTGAAAAACATGTTTTTCATATACCAGAAATGTTTGAAGCTACTGACTGAATGAAAGGAGCTGGCATCTCACTCTCTTTGAATCTTCTTTATCCTGCTAGGATTAGCAGGAAAAAGCAAAAAAATTCAGAATTGCACCTTGCAATGTGGAGATATTACTGTTTGTGCATTTACAATATTCATTGATTTTTGCCATTGAAAAACGTCCAGAAATGTTTGAAGCTACTGAATGAATGAAAGGAGCTGGCATCTCACTCTCTTTGAATCTTCTTTATCATGCTAGGATTAGCAGGAAAAAGCAAAAAATTTCAGAATTGCACCTTGCAATGTGGAGATATTACTGTTTGTGCATTTACAATATTCATTGATTTTTGCCATTGAAAAACGTCCAGAAATGTTTGAAGCTACTGACTGAATGAAAGGAGCTGGCATCTCACTCTCTTTGAATCTTCTTTATCATGCTAGGATTAGCAGGAAAAAGCAAAAAATTTCAGAATTGCACCTTGCAATGTGGAGATATTACTGTTTGTGCATTTACAATATTCATTGATTTTTGCCATTGAAAAACATCATGTTATTCATATACCAGAAATGTTTGAAGCTACTGACTGAATGAAAGGAGCTGGCACCTCACTCTCTTTGAATCTTCTTTATCATGCTAGGATTAACAGGAAAAAGCAAAAAATTTCAGAATTGCACCTTGCAATGTGGAGATATTACTGTTTGTGCATTTACAATATTCATTGATTTTTGCCATTGAAAAACGTCCAGAAATGTTTGAAGCTACTGACTGAATGAAAGGAGCTGGCATCTCACTCTCTTTGAATCTTCTTTATCATACTAGGATTAGCAGGAAAAAGCAAAAAATTTCAGAATTGCACCTTGCAATGTGTAGATATTACTGTTTGTGCATTTACAATATTCATTGATTTTTGCCATTGAAAAACGTTTTTCATATACCAGAAATGTTTGAAGCTACTGACTGAATGAAAGGAGCTGGCATCTCACTCTCTTTGAATCTTCTTTATCATGCTAGGATTAGCAGGAAAAAGCAAAAAATTTCAGAATTGCACCTTGCAATGTCGAGATAATACTGTTTGTGCATTTACAATATTCATTGATTTTTGCCATTGAAAAACATGTTTTTCATATACCAGAAATGTTTGAAGCTACTGACTGAATGAAAGGAGCTGGCATCTCACTCTCTTTGAATCTTCTTTATCCTGCTAGGATTAGCAGGAAAAAGCAAAAAAATTCAGAATTGCACCTTGCAATGTGGAGATATTACTGTTTGTGCATTTACAATATTCATTGATTTTTGCCATTGAAAAACGTCCAGAAATGTTTGAAGCTACTGACTGAATGAAAGGAGCTGGCATCTCACTCTCTTTGAATCTTCTTTATCATGCTAGGATTAGCAGGAAAAAGCAAAAAATTTCAGAATTGCACCTTGCAATGTGGAGATATTACTGTTTGTGCATTTACAATATTCATTGATTTTTGCCATTGAAAAACATGTTTTTCATATACCAGAAATGTTTGAAGCTACTGACTGAATGAAAGGAGCTGGCATCTCACTCTCTTTGAATCTTCTTTATCATGCTAGGATTAGCAGGAAAAAGCAAAAAATTTCAGAATTGCACCTTGCAATGTGGAGATATTACTGTTTGTGCATTTACAATATTCATTGATTTTTGCCATTGAAAAACATGTTTTTCATATACCAGAAATGTTTGAAGCTACTGACTGAATGAAAGGAGCTGGCATCTCACTCTCTTTGAATCTTCTTTATCATGCTAGGATTAGCAGGAAAAAGCAAAAAATTTCAGAATTGCACCTTGCAATGTGGAGATATTACTGTTTGTGCATTTACAATATTCATTGATTTTTGCCATTGAAAAACGTCCAGAAATGTTTGAAGCTACTGACTGAATGAAAGGAGCTGGCATCTCACTCTCTTTGAATCTTCTTTATCATGCTAGGATTAACAGGAAAAAGCAAAAAATTTCAGAATTGCACCTTGCAATGTGGAGATATTACTGTTTGTGCATTTACAATATTCATTGATTTTTGCCATTGAAAAACGTCCAGAAATGTTTGAAGCTACTGACTGAATGAAAGGAGCTGGCATCTCACTCTCTTTGAATCTTCTTTATCATGCTAGGATTAGCAGGAAAAAGCAAAAAATTTCAGAATTGCACCTTGCAATGTGGAGATATTACTGTTTGTGCATTTACAATATTCATTGATTTTTGCCATTGAAAAACATGTTTTTCATATACCAGAAATGTTTGAAGCTACTGACTGACTGAAAGGAGCTGGCATCTCACTCTCTTTGAATCTTCTTTATCATGCTAGGATTAGCAGGAAAAAGCAAAAAATTTCAGAATTGCACCTTGCAATGTGGAGATATTACTGTTTGTGCATTTACAATATTCATTGATTTTTGCCATTGAAAAACGTCCAGAAATGTTTGAAGCTACTGACTGAATGAAAGGAGCTGGCATCTCACTCTCTTTGAATCTTCTTTATCATGCTAGGATTAGCAGGAAAAAGCAAAAAATTTCAGAATTGCACCTTGCAATGTGGAGATATTACTGTTTGTGCATTTACAATATTCATTGATTTTTGCCATTGAAAAACGTCCAGAAATGTTTGAAGCTACTGACTGAATGAAAGGAGCTGGCATCTCACTCTCTTTGAATCTTCTTTATCATGCTAGGATTAGCAAGAAAAAGCAAAAAATTTCAGAATTGCACCTTGCAATGTGGAGATATTACTGTTTGTGCATTTACAATATTCATTGATTTTTGCCATTGAAAAACATCATGTTATTCATATACCAGAAATGTTTGAAGCTACTGACTGAATGAAAGGAGCTGGCACCTCACTCTCTTTGAATCTTCTTTATCATGCTAGGATTAACAGGAAAAAGCAAAAAATTTCAGAATTGCACCTTGCAATGTGGAGATATTACTGTTTGTGCATTTACAATATTCATTGATTTTTGCCATTGAAAAACGTCCAGAAATGTTTGAAGCTACTGACTGAATGAAAGGAGCTGGCATCTCACTCTCTTTGAATCTTCTTTATCATACTAGGATTAGCAGGAAAAAGCAAAAAATTTCAGAATTGCACCTTGCAATGTGTAGATATTACTGTTTGTGCATTTACAATATTCATTGATTTTTGCCATTGAAAAACGTTTTTCATATACCAGAAATGTTTGAAGCTACTGACTGAATGAAAGGAGCTGGCATCTCACTCTCTTTGAATCTTCTTTATCATGCTAGGATTAGCAGGAAAAAGCAAAAAATTTCAGAATTGCACCTTGCAATGTCGAGATATTACTGTTTGTGCATTTACAATATTCATTGACTTTTGCCATTGAAAAACATGTTTTTCATATACCAGAAATGTTTGAAGCTACTGACTGAATGAAAGGAGCTGGCATCTCACTCTCTTTGAATCTTCTTTATCCTGCTAGGATTAGCAGGAAAAAGCAAAAAAATTCAGAATTGCACCTTGCAATGTGGAGATATTACTGTTTGTGCATTTACAATATTCATTGATTTTTGCCATTGAAAAACGTCCAGAAATGTTTGAAGCTACTGACTGAATGAAAGGAGCTGGCATCTCACTCTCTTTGAATCTTCTTTATCATGCTAGGATTAGCAGGAAAAAGCAAAAAATTTCAGAATTGCACCTTGCAATGTGGAGATATTACTGTTTGTGCATTTACAATATTCATTGATTTTTGCCATTGAAAAACGTCCAGAAATGTTTGAAGCTACTGACTGAATGAAAGGAGCTGGCATCTCACTCTCTTTGAATCTTCTTTATCATGCTAGGATTAACAGGAAAAAGCAAAAAATTTCAGAATTGCACCTTGCAATGTGGAGATATTACTGTTTGTGCATTTACAATATTCATTGATTTTTGCCATTGAAAAACGTCCAGAAATGTTTGAAGCTACTGACTGAATGAAAGGAGCTGGCATCTCACTCTCTTTGAATCTTCTTTATCATGCTAGGATTAGCAGGAAAAAGCAAAAAATTTCAGAATTGCACCTTGCAATGTGGAGATATTACTGTTTGTGCATTTACAATATTCATTGATTTTTGCCATTGAAAAACATGTTTTTCATATACCAGAAATGTTTGAAGCTACTGACTGACTGAAAGGAGCTGGCATCTCACTCTCTTTGAATCTTCTTTATCATGCTAGGATTAGCAGGAAAAAGCAAAAAATTTCAGAATTGCACCTTGCAATGTGGAGATATTACTGTTTGTGCATTTACAATATTCATTGATTTTTGCCATTGAAAAACGTCCAGAAATGTTTGAAGCTACTGACTGAATGAAAGGAGCTGGCATCTCACTCTCTTTGAATCTTCTTTATCATGCTAGGATTAGCAGGAAAAAGCAAAAAATTTCAGAATTGCACCTTGCAATGTGGAGATATTACTGCTTGTGCATTTACAATATTCATTGATTTTTGCCATTGAAAAACGTCCAGAAATGTTTGAAGCTACTGACTGAATGAAAGGAGCTGGCATCTCACTCTCTTTGAATCTTCTTTATCATGCTAGGATTAGCAAGAAAAAGCAAAAAATTTCAGAATTGCACCTTGCAATGTGGAGATATTACTGTTTGTGCATTTACAATATTCATTGATTTTTGCCATTGAAAAACATCATGTTATTCATATACCAGAAATGTTTGAAGCTACTGACTGAATGAAAGGAGCTGGCACCTCACTCTCTTTGAATCTTCTTTATCATGCTAGGATTAACAGGAAAAAGCAAAAAATTTCAGAATTGCACCTTGCAATGTGGAGATATTACTGTTTGTGCATTTACAATATTCATTGATTTTTGCCATTGAAAAACGTCCAGAAATGTTTGAAGCTACTGACTGAATGAAAGGAGCTGGCATCTCACTCTCTTTGAATCTTCTTTATCATACTAGGATTAGCAGGAAAAAGCAAAAAATTTCAGAATTGCACCTTGCAATGTGTAGATATTACTGTTTGTGCATTTACAATATTCATTGATTTTTGCCATTGAAAAACGTTTTTCATATACCAGAAATGTTTGAAGCTACTGACTGAATGAAAGGAGCTGGCATCTCACTCTCTTTGAATCTTCTTTATCATGCTAGGATTAGCAGGAAAAAGCAAAAAATTTCAGAATTGCACCTTGCAATGTCGAGATATTACTGTTTGTGCATTTACAATATTCATTGATTTTTGCCATTGAAAAACATGTTTTTCATATACCAGAAATGTTTGAAGCTACTGACTGAATGAAAGGAGCTGGCATCTCACTCTCTTTGAATCTTCTTTATCCTGCTAGGATTAGCAGGAAAAAGCAAAAAAATTCAGAATTGCACCTTGCAATGTGGAGATATTACTGTTTGTGCATTTACAATATTCATTGATTTTTGCCATTGAAAAACGTCCAGAAATGTTTGAAGCTACTGACTGAATGAAAGGAGCTGGCATCTCACTCTCTTTGAATCTTCTTTATCATGCTAGGATTAGCAGGAAAAAGCAAAAAATTTCAGAATTGCACCTTGCAATGTGGAGATATTACTGTTTGTGCATTTACAATATTCATTGATTTTTGCCATTGAAAAACATGTTTTTCATATACCAGAAATGTTTGAAGCTACTGACTGACTGAAAGGAGCTGGCATCTCACTCTCTTTGAATCTTCTTTATCATGCTAGGATTAGCAGGAAAAAGCAAAAAATTTCAGAATTGCACCTTGCAATGTGGAGATATTACTGTTTGTGCATTTACAATATTCATTGATTTTTGCCATTGAAAAACGTCCAGAAATGTTTGAAGCTACTGACTGAATGAAAGGAGCTGGCATCTCACTCTCTTTGAATCTTCTTTATCATGCTAGGATTAGCAGGAAAAAGCAAAACATTTCAGAATTGCACCTTGCAATGTGGAGATATTACTGTTTGTGCATTTACAATATTCATTGATTTTTGCCATTGAAAAACGTCCAGAAATGTTTGAAGCTACTGACTGAATGAAAGGAGCTGGCATCTCACTCTCTTTGAATCTTCTTTATCATGCTAGGATTAGCAAGAAAAAGCAAAAAATTTCAGAATTGCACCTTGCAATGTGGAGATATTACTGTTTGTGCATTTACAATATTCATTGATTTTTGCCATTGAAAAACATCATGTTATTCATATACCAGAAATGTTTGAAGCTACTGACTGAATGAAAGGAGCTGGCACCTCACTCTCTTTGAATCTTCTTTATCATGCTAGGATTAACAGGAAAAAGCAAAAAATTTCAGAATTGCACCTTGCAATGTGGAGATATTACTGTTTGTGCATTTACAATATTCATTGATTTTTGCCATTGAAAAACGTCCAGAAATATTTGAAGCTACTGACTGAATGAAAGGAGCTGGCATCTCACTCTCTTTGAATCTTCTTTATCATACTAGGATTAGCAGGAAAAAGCAAAAAATTTCAGAATTGCACCTTGCAATGTGTAGATATTACTGTTTGTGCATTTACAATATTCATTGATTTTTGCCATTGAAAAACGTTTTTCATATACCAGAAATGTTTGAAGCTACTGACTGAATGAAAGGAGCTGGCATCTCACTCTCTTTGAATCTTCTTTATCATGCTAGGATTAGCAGGAAAAAGCAAAAAATTTCAGAATTGCACCTTGCAATGTCGAGATATTACTGTTTGTGCATTTACAATATTCATTGATTTTTGCCATTGAAAAACATGTTTTTCATATACCAGAAATGTTTGAAGCTACTGACTGAATGAAAGGAGCTGGCATCTCACTCTCTTTGAATCTTCTTTATCCTGCTAGGATTAGCAGGAAAAAGCAAAAAAATTCAGAATTGCACCTTGCAATGTGGAGATATTACTGTTTGTGCATTTACAATATTCATTGATTTTTGCCATTGAAAAACGTCCAGAAATGTTTGAAGCTACTGACTGAATGAAAGGAGCTGGCATCTCACTCTCTTTGAATCTTCTTTATCATGCTAGGATTAGCAGGAAAAAGCAAAAAATTTCAGAATTGCACCTTGCAATGTGGAGATATTACTGTTTGTGCATTTACAATATTCATTGATTTTTGCCATTGAAAAACATGTTTTTCATATACCAGAAATGTTTGAAGCTACTGACTGAATGAAAGGAGCTGGCATCTCACTCTCTTTGAATCTTCTTTATCATGCTAGGATTAGCAGGAAAAAGCAAAAAATTTCAGAATTGCACCTTGCAATGTGGAGATATTACTGTTTGTGCATTTACAATATTCATTGATTTTTGCCATTGAAAAACATGTTTTTCATATACCAGAAATGTTTGAAGCTACTGACTGAATGAAAGGAGCTGGCATCTCACTCTCTTTGAATCTTCTTTATCATGCTAGGATTAACAGGAAAAAGCAAAAAATTTCAGAATTGCACCTTGCAATGTGGAGATATTACTGTTTGTGCATTTACAATATTCATTGATTTTTGCCATTGAAAAACGTCCAGAAATGTTTGAAGCTACTGACTGAATGAAAGGAGCTGGCATCTCACTCTCTTTGAATCTTCTTTATCATGCTAGGATTAGCAGGAAAAAGCAAAAAATTTCAGAATTGCACCTTGCAATGTGGAGATATTACTGTTTGTGCATTTACAATATTCATTGATTTTTGCCATTGAAAAACATGTTTTTCATATACCAGAAATGTTTGAAGCTACTGACTGAATGAAAGGAGCTGGCATCTCACTCTCTTTGAATCTTCTTTATCATGCTAGGATTAGCAGGAAAAAGCAAAAAATTTCAGAATTGCACCTTGCAATGTGGAGATATTACTGTTTGTGCATTTACAATATTCATTGATTTTTGCCATTGAAAAACATGTTTTTCATATACCAGAAATGTTTGAAGCTACTGACTGAATGAAAGGAGCTGGCATCTCACTCTCTTTGAATCTTCTTTATCATGCTAGGATTAGCAGGAAAAAGCAAAAAATTTCAGAATTGCACCTTGCAATGTGGAGATATTACTGTTTGTGCATTTACAATATTCATTGATTTTTGCCATTGAAAAACATGTTTTTCATATACCAGAAATGTTTGAAGCTACTGACTGAATGAAAGGAGCTGGCATCTCACTCTCTTTGAATCTTCTTTATCATGCTAGGATTAGCAGGAAAAAGCAAAAAATTTCAGAATTGCACCTTGCAATGTGGAGATATTACTGTTTGTGCATTTACAATATTCATTGATTTTTGCCATTGAAAAACGTCCAGAAATGTTTGAAGCTACTGACTGAATGAAAGGAGCTGGCATCTCACTCTCTTTGAATCTTCTTTATCATGCTAGGATTAACAGGAAAAAGCAAAAAATTTCAGAATTGCACCTTGCAATGTGGAGATATTACTGTTTGTGCATTTACAATATTCATTGATTTTTGCCATTGAAAAACGTCCAGAAATGTTTGAAGCTACTGACTGAATGAAAGGAGCTGGCATCTCACTCTCTTTGAATCTTCTTTATCATGCTAGGATTAGCAGGAAAAAGCAAAAAATTTCAGAATTGCACCTTGCAATGTGGAGATATTACTGTTTGTGCATTTACAATATTCATTGATTTTTGCCATTGAAAAACATGTTTTTCATATACCAGAAATGTTTGAAGCTACTGACTGAATGAAAGGAGCTGGCATCTCACTCTCTTTGAATCTTCTTTATCATGCTAGGATTAGCAGGAAAAAGCAAAAAATTTCAGAATTGCACCTTGCAATGTGGAGATATTACTGTTTGTGCATTTACAATATTCATTGATTTTTGCCATTGAAAAACATGTTTTTCATATACCAGAAATGTTTGAAGCTACTGACTGAATGAAAGGAGCTGGCATCTCACTCTCTTTGAATCTTCTTTATCATGCTAGGATTAGCAGGAAAAAGCAAAAAATTTCAGAATTGCACCTTGCAATGTGGAGATATTACTGTTTGTGCATTTACAATATTCATTGATTTTTGCCATTGAAAAACATGTTTTTCATATACCAGAAATGTTTGAAGCTACTGACTGAATGAAAGGAGCTGGCATCTCACTCTCTTTGAATCTTCTTTATCATGCTAGGATTAGCAGGAAAAAGCAAAAAATTTCAGAATTGCACCTTGCAATGTGGAGATATTACTGTTTGTGCATTTACAATATTCATTGATTTTTGCCATTGAAAAACGTCCAGAAATGTTTGAAGCTACTGACTGAATGAAAGGAGCTGGCATCTCACTCTCTTTGAATCTTCTTTATCATGCTAGGATTAACAGGAAAAAGCAAAAAATTTCAGAATTGCACCTTGCAATGTGGAGATATTACTGTTTGTGCATTTACAATATTCATTGATTTTTGCCATTGAAAAACGTCCAGAAATGTTTGAAGCTACTGACTGAATGAAAGGAGCTGGCATCTCACTCTCTTTGAATCTTCTTTATCATGCTAGGATTAGCAGGAAAAAGCAAAAAATTTCAGAATTGCACCTTGCAATGTGGAGATATTACTGTTTGTGCATTTACAATATTCATTGATTTTTGCCATTGAAAAACATGTTTTTCATATACCAGAAATGTTTGAAGCTACTGACTGACTGAAAGGAGCTGGCATCTCACTCTCTTTGAATATTCTTTATCATGCTAGGATTAGCAGGAAAAAGCAAAAAATTTCAGAATTGCACCTTGCAATGTGGAGATATTACTGTTTGTGCATTTACAATATTCATTGATTTTTGCCATTGAAAAACGTCCAGAAATGTTTGAAGCTACTGACTGAATGAAAGGAGCTGGCATCTCACTCTCTTTGAATCTTCTTTATCATGCTAGGATTAGCAGGAAAAAGCAAAAAATTTCAGAATTGCACCTTGCAATGTGGAGATATTACTGTTTGTGCATTTACAATATTCATTGATTTTTGCCATTGAAAAACGTCCAGAAATGTTTGAAGCTACTGACTGAATGAAAGGAGCTGGCATCTCACTCTCTTTGAATCTTCTTTATCATGCTAGGATTAGCAGGAAAAAGCAAAAAATTTCAGAATTGCACCTTGCAATGTGGAGATATTACTGTTTGTGCATTTACAATATTCATTGATTTTTGCCATTGAAAAACATCATGTTATTCATATACCAGAAATGTTTGAAGCTACTGACTGAATGAAAGGAGCTGGCACCTCACTCTCTTTGAATATTCTTTATCATGCTAGGATTAACAGGAAAAAGCAAAAAATTTCAGAATTGCACCTTGCAATGTGGAGATATTACTGTTTGTGCATTTACAATATTCATTGATTTTTGCCATTGAAAAACGTCCAGAAATGTTTGAAGCTACTGACTGAATGAAAGGAGCTGGCATCTCACTCTCTTTGAATCTTCTTTATCATACTAGGATTAGCAGGAAAAAGCAAAAAATTTCAGAATTGCACCTTGCAATGTGTAGATATTACTGTTTGTGCATTTACAATATTCATTGATTTTTGCCATTGAAAAACGTTTTTCATATACCAGAAATGTTTGAAGCTACTGACTGAATGAAAGGAGCTGGCATCTCACTCTCTTTGAATCTTCTTTATCATGCTAGGATTAGCAGGAAAAAGCAAAAAATTTCAGAATTGCACCTTGCAATGTCGAGATATTACTGTTTGTGCATTTACAATATTCATTGATTTTTGCCATTGAAAAACATGTTTTTCATATACCAGAAATGTTTGAAGCTACTGACTGAATGAAAGGAGCTGGCATCTCACTCTCTTTGAATCTTCTTTATCCTGCTAGGATTAGCAGGAAAAAGCAAAAAAATTCAGAATTGCACCTTGCAATGTGGAGATATTACTGTTTGTGCATTTACAATATTCATTGATTTTTGCCATTGAAAAACGTCCAGAAATGTTTGAAGCTACTGACTGAATGAAAGGAGCTGGCATCTCACTCTCTTTGAATCTTCTTTATCATGCTAGGATTAGCAGGAAAAAGCAAAAAATTTCAGAATTGCACCTTGCAATGTGGAGATATTACTGTTTGTGCATTTACAATATTCATTGATTTTTGCCATTGAAAAACATGTTTTTCATATACCAGAAATGTTTGAAGCTACTGACTGAATGAAAGGAGCTGGCATCTCACTCTCTTTGAATCTTCTTTATCATGCTAGGATTAGCAGGAAAAAGCAAAAAATTTCAGAATTGCACCTTGCAATGTGGAGATATTACTGTTTGTGCATTTACAATATTCATTGATTTTTGCCATTGAAAAACATGTTTTTCATATACCAGAAATGTTCGAAGCTACTGACTGAATGAAAGGAGATGGCATCTCACTCTCTTTGAATCTTCTTTATCATGCTAGGATTAACAGGAAAAAGCAAAAAATTTCAGAATTGCACCTTGCAATGTGGAGATATTACTGTTTGTGCATTTACAATATTCATTGATTTTTGCCATTGAAAAACATGTTTTTCATATACCAGAAATGTTTGAAGCTACTGACTGAATGAAAGGAGCTGGCATCTCACTCTCTTTGAATCTTCTTTATCATGCTAGGATTAGCAGGAAAAAGCAAAAAATTTCAGAATTGCACCTTGCAATGTGGAGATATTACTGTTTGTGCATTTACAATATTCATTGATTTTTGCCATTGAAAAACGTCCAGAAATGTTTGAAGCTACTGACTGAATGAAAGGAGCTGGCATCTCACTCTCTTTGAATCTTCTTTATCATGCTAGGATTAACAGGAAAAAGCAAAAAATTTCAGAATTGCACCTTGCAATGTGGAGATATTACTGTTTGTGCATTTACAATATTCATTGATTTTTGCCATTGAAAAACGTCCAGAAATGTTTGAAGCTACTGACTGAATGAAAGGAGCTGGCATCTCACTCTCTTTGAATCTTCTTTATCATGCTAGGATTAGCAGGAAAAAGCAAAAAATTTCAGAATTGCACCTTGCAATGTGGAGATATTTCTGTTTGTGCATTTACAATATTCATTGATTTTTGCCATTGAAAAACATGTTTTTCATATACCAGAAATGTTTGAAGCTACTGACTGACTGAAAGGAGCTGGCATCTCACTCTCTTTGAATCTTCTTTATCATGCTAGGATTAGCAGGAAAAAGCAAAAAATTTCAGAATTGCACCTTGCAATGTCGAGATATTACTGTTTGTGCATTTACAATATTCATTGATTTTTGCCATTGAAAAACATGTTTTTCATATACCAGAAATGTTTGAAGCTACTGACTGAATGAAAGGAGCTGGCATCTCACTCTCTTTGAATCTTCTTTATCCTGCTAGGATTAGCAGGAAAAAGCAAAAAAATTCAGAATTGCACCTTGCAATGTGGAGATATTACTGTTTGTGCATTTACAATATTCATTGATTTTTGCCATTGAAAAACGTCCAGAAATGTTTGAAGCTACTGACTGAATGAAAGGAGCTGGCATCTCACTCTCTTTGAATCTTCTTTATCATGCTAGGATTAGCAGGAAAAAGCAAAAAATTTCAGAATTCCACCTTGCAATGTCGAGATAATACTGTTTGTGCATTTACAATATTCATTGATTTTTGCCATTGAAAAACATGTTTTTCATATACCAGAAATGTTTGAAGCTACTGACTGAATGAAAGGAGCTGGCATCTCACTCTCTTTGAATCTTCTTTATCCTGCTAGGATTAGCAGGAAAAAGCAAAAAAATTCAGAATTGCACCTTGCAATGTGGAGATATTACTGTTTGTGCATTTACAATATTCATTGATTTTTGCCATTGAAAAACGTCCAGAAATGTTTGAAGCTACTGACTGAATGAAAGGAGCTGGCATCTCACTCTCTTTGAATCTTCTTTATCATGCTAGGATTAGCAGGAAAAAGCAAAAAATTTCAGAATTGCACCTTGCAATGTGGAGATATTACTGTTTGTGCATTTACAATATTCATTGATTTTTGCCATTGAAAAACATGTTTTTCATATACCAGAAATGTTTGAAGCTACTGACTGAATGAAAGGAGCTGGCATCTCACTCTCTTTGAATCTTCTTTATCATGCTAGGATTAGCAGGAAAAAGCAAAAAATTTCAGAATTGCACCTTGCAATGTGGAGATATTACTGTTTGTGCATTTACAATATTCATTGATTTTTGCCATTGAAAAACATGTTTTTCATATACCAGAAATGTTTGAAGCTACTGACTGAATGAAAGGAGCTGGCATCTCACTCTCTTTGAATCTTCTTTATCATGCTAGGATTAGCAGGAAAAAGCAAAAAATTTCAGAATTGCACCTTGCAATGTGGAGATATTACTGTTTGTGCATTTACAATATTCATTGATTTTTGCCATTGAAAAACGTCCAGAAATGTTTGAAGCTACTGACTGAATGAAAGGAGCTGGCATCTCACTCTCTTTGAATCTTCTTTATCATGCTAGGATTAACAGGAAAAAGCAAAAAATTTCAGAATTGCACCTTGCAATGTGGAGATATTACTGTTTGTGCATTTACAATATTCATTGATTTTTGCCATTGAAAAACGTCCAGAAATGTTTGAAGCTACTGACTGAATGAAAGGAGCTGGCATCTCACTCTCTTTGAATCTTCTTTATCATGCTAGGATTAGCAGGAAAAAGCAAAAAATTTCAGAATTGCACCTTGCAATGTGGAGATATTACTGTTTGTGCATTTACAATATTCATTGATTTTTGCCATTGAAAAACATGTTTTTCATATACCAGAAATGTTTGAAGCTACTGACTGACTGAAAGGAGCTGGCATCTCACTCTCTTTGAATCTTCTTTATCATGCTAGGATTAGCAGGAAAAAGCAAAAAATTTCAGAATTGCACCTTGCAATGTGGAGATATTACTGTTTGTGCATTTACAATATTCATTGATTTTTGCCATTGAAAAACGTCCAGAAATGTTTGAAGCTACTGACTGAATGAAAGGAGCTGGCATCTCACTCTCTTTGAATCTTCTTTATCATGCTAGGATTAGCAGGAAAAAGCAAAAAATTTCAGAATTGCACCTTGCAATGTGGAGATATTACTGTTTGTGCATTTACAATATTCATTGATTTTTGCCATTGAAAAACGTCCAGAAATGTTTGAAGCTACTGACTGAATGAAAGGAGCTGGCATCTCACTCTCTTTGAATCTTCTTTATCATGCTAGGATTAGCAAGAAAAAGCAAAAAATTTCAGAATTGCACCTTGCAATGTGGAGATATTACTGTTTGTGCATTTACAATATTCATTGATTTTTGCCATTGAAAAACATCATGTTATTCATATACCAGAAATGTTTGAAGCTACTGACTGAATGAAAGGAGCTGGCACCTCACTCTCTTTGAATCTTCTTTATCATGCTAGGATTAACAGGAAAAAGCAAAAAATTTCAGAATTGCACCTTGCAATGTGGAGATATTACTGTTTGTGCATTTACAATATTCATTGATTTTTGCCATTGAAAAACGTCCAGAAATGTTTGAAGCTACTGACTGAATGAAAGGAGCTGGCATCTCACTCTCTTTGAATCTTCTTTATCATACTAGGATTAGCAGGAAAAAGCAAAAAATTTCAGAATTGCACCTTGCAATGTGTAGATATTACTGTTTGTGCATTTACAATATTCATTGATTTTTGCCATTGAAAAACGTTTTTCATATACCAGAAATGTTTGAAGCTACTGACTGAATGAAAGGAGCTGGCATCTCACTCTCTTTGAATCTTCTTTATCATGCTAGGATTAGCAGGAAAAAGCAAAAAATTTCAGAATTGCACCTTGCAATGTCGAGATATTACTGTTTGTGCATTTACAATATTCATTGACTTTTGCCATTGAAAAACATGTTTTTCATATACCAGAAATGTTTGAAGCTACTGACTGAATGAAAGGAGCTGGCATCTCACTCTCTTTGAATCTTCTTTATCCTGCTAGGATTAGCAGGAAAAAGCAAAAAAATTCAGAATTGCACCTTGCAATGTGGAGATATTACTGTTTGTGCATTTACAATATTCATTGATTTTTGCCATTGAAAAACGTCCAGAAATGTTTGAAGCTACTGACTGAATGAAAGGAGCTGGCATCTCACTCTCTTTGAATCTTCTTTATCATGCTAGGATTAGCAGGAAAAAGCAAAAAATTTCAGAATTGCACCTTGCAATGTGGAGATATTACTGTTTGTGCATTTACAATATTCATTGATTTTTGCCATTGAAAAACGTCCAGAAATGTTTGAAGCTACTGACTGAATGAAAGGAGCTGGCATCTCACTCTCTTTGAATCTTCTTTATCATGCTAGGATTAACAGGAAAAAGCAAAAAATTTCAGAATTGCACCTTGCAATGTGGAGATATTACTGTTTGTGCATTTACAATATTCATTGATTTTTGCCATTGAAAAACGTCCAGAAATGTTTGAAGCTACTGACTGAATGAAAGGAGCTGGCATCTCACTCTCTTTGAATCTTCTTTATCATGCTAGGATTAGCAGGAAAAAGCAAAAAATTTCAGAATTGCACCTTGCAATGTGGAGATATTACTGTTTGTGCATTTACAATATTCATTGATTTTTGCCATTGAAAAACATGTTTTTCATATACCAGAAATGTTTGAAGCTACTGACTGACTGAAAGGAGCTGGCATCTCACTCTCTTTGAATCTTCTTTATCATGCTAGGATTAGCAGGAAAAAGCAAAAAATTTCAGAATTGCACCTTGCAATGTGGAGATATTACTGTTTGTGCATTTACAATATTCATTGATTTTTGCCATTGAAAAACGTCCAGAAATGTTTGAAGCTACTGACTGAATGAAAGGAGCTGGCATCTCACTCTCTTTGAATCTTCTTTATCATGCTAGGATTAGCAGGAAAAAGCAAAAAATTTCAGAATTGCACCTTGCAATGTGGAGATATTACTGCTTGTGCATTTACAATATTCATTGATTTTTGCCATTGAAAAACGTCCAGAAATGTTTGAAGCTACTGACTGAATGAAAGGAGCTGGCATCTCACTCTCTTTGAATCTTCTTTATCATGCTAGGATTAGCAAGAAAAAGCAAAAAATTTCAGAATTGCACCTTGCAATGTGGAGATATTACTGTTTGTGCATTTACAATATTCATTGATTTTTGCCATTGAAAAACATCATGTTATTCATATACCAGAAATGTTTGAAGCTACTGACTGAATGAAAGGAGCTGGCACCTCACTCTCTTTGAATCTTCTTTATCATGCTAGGATTAACAGGAAAAAGCAAAAAATTTCAGAATTGCACCTTGCAATGTGGAGATATTACTGTTTGTGCATTTACAATATTCATTGATTTTTGCCATTGAAAAACGTCCAGAAATGTTTGAAGCTACTGACTGAATGAAAGGAGCTGGCATCTCACTCTCTTTGAATCTTCTTTATCATACTAGGATTAGCAGGAAAAAGCAAAAAATTTCAGAATTGCACCTTGCAATGTGTAGATATTACTGTTTGTGCATTTACAATATTCATTGATTTTTGCCATTGAAAAACGTTTTTCATATACCAGAAATGTTTGAAGCTACTGACTGAATGAAAGGAGCTGGCATCTCACTCTCTTTGAATCTTCTTTATCATGCTAGGATTAGCAGGAAAAAGCAAAAAATTTCAGAATTGCACCTTGCAATGTCGAGATATTACTGTTTGTGCATTTACAATATTCATTGATTTTTGCCATTGAAAAACATGTTTTTCATATACCAGAAATGTTTGAAGCTACTGACTGAATGAAAGGAGCTGGCATCTCACTCTCTTTGAATCTTCTTTATCCTGCTAGGATTAGCAGGAAAAAGCAAAAAAATTCAGAATTGCACCTTGCAATGTGGAGATATTACTGTTTGTGCATTTACAATATTCATTGATTTTTGCCATTGAAAAACGTCCAGAAATGTTTGAAGCTACTGACTGAATGAAAGGAGCTGGCATCTCACTCTCTTTGAATCTTCTTTATCATGCTAGGATTAGCAGGAAAAAGCAAAAAATTTCAGAATTGCACCTTGCAATGTGGAGATATTACTGTTTGTGCATTTACAATATTCATTGATTTTTGCCATTGAAAAACATGTTTTTCATATACCAGAAATGTTTGAAGCTACTGACTGACTGAAAGGAGCTGGCATCTCACTCTCTTTGAATCTTCTTTATCATGCTAGGATTAGCAGGAAAAAGCAAAAAATTTCAGAATTGCACCTTGCAATGTGGAGATATTACTGTTTGTGCATTTACAATATTCATTGATTTTTGCCATTGAAAAACGTCCAGAAATGTTTGAAGCTACTGACTGAATGAAAGGAGCTGGCATCTCACTCTCTTTGAATCTTCTTTATCATGCTAGGATTAGCAGGAAAAAGCAAAACATTTCAGAATTGCACCTTGCAATGTGGAGATATTACTGTTTGTGCATTTACAATATTCATTGATTTTTGCCATTGAAAAACGTCCAGAAATGTTTGAAGCTACTGACTGAATGAAAGGAGCTGGCATCTCACTCTCTTTGAATCTTCTTTATCATGCTAGGATTAGCAAGAAAAAGCAAAAAATTTCAGAATTGCACCTTGCAATGTGGAGATATTACTGTTTGTGCATTTACAATATTCATTGATTTTTGCCATTGAAAAACATCATGTTATTCATATACCAGAAATGTTTGAAGCTACTGACTGAATGAAAGGAGCTGGCACCTCACTCTCTTTGAATCTTCTTTATCATGCTAGGATTAACAGGAAAAAGCAAAAAATTTCAGAATTGCACCTTGCAATGTGGAGATATTACTGTTTGTGCATTTACAATATTCATTGATTTTTGCCATTGAAAAACGTCCAGAAATGTTTGAAGCTACTGACTGAATGAAAGGAGCTGGCATCTCACTCTCTTTGAATCTTCTTTATCATACTAGGATTAGCAGGAAAAAGCAAAAAATTTCAGAATTGCACCTTGCAATGTGTAGATATTACTGTTTGTGCATTTACAATATTCATTGATTTTTGCCATTGAAAAACGTTTTTCATATACCAGAAATGTTTGAAGCTACTGACTGAATGAAAGGAGCTGGCATCTCACTCTCTTTGAATCTTCTTTATCATGCTAGGATTAGCAGGAAAAAGCAAAAAATTTCAGAATTGCACCTTGCAATGTCGAGATATTACTGTTTGTGCATTTACAATATTCATTGATTTTTGCCATTGAAAAACATGTTTTTCATATACCAGAAATGTTTGAAGCTACTGACTGAATGAAAGGAGCTGGCATCTCACTCTCTTTGAATCTTCTTTATCCTGCTAGGATTAGCAGGAAAAAGCAAAAAAATTCAGAATTGCACCTTGCAATGTGGAGATATTACTGTTTGTGCATTTACAATATTCATTGATTTTTGCCATTGAAAAACGTCCAGAAATGTTTGAAGCTACTGACTGAATGAAAGGAGCTGGCATCTCACTCTCTTTGAATCTTCTTTATCATGCTAGGATTAGCAGGAAAAAGCAAAAAATTTCAGAATTGCACCTTGCAATGTGGAGATATTACTGTTTGTGCATTTACAATATTCATTGATTTTTGCCATTGAAAAACATGTTTTTCATATACCAGAAATGTTTGAAGCTACTGACTGAATGAAAGGAGCTGGCATCTCACTCTCTTTGAATCTTCTTTATCATGCTAGGATTAGCAGGAAAAAGCAAAAAATTTCAGAATTGCACCTTGCAATGTGGAGATATTACTGTTTGTGCATTTACAATATTCATTGATTTTTGCCATTGAAAAACATGTTTTTCATATACCAGAAATGTTTGAAGCTACTGACTGAATGAAAGGAGCTGGCATCTCACTCTCTTTGAATCTTCTTTATCATGCTAGGATTAACAGGAAAAAGCAAAAAATTTCAGAATTGCACCTTGCAATGTGGAGATATTACTGTTTGTGCATTTACAATATTCATTGATTTTTGCCATTGAAAAACGTCCAGAAATGTTTTGAAGCTACTGACTGAATGAAAGGAGCTGGCATCTCACTCTCTTTGAATCTTCTTTATCATGCTAGGATTAGCAGGAAAAAGCAAAAAATTTCAGAATTGCACCTTGCAATGTGGAGATATTACTGTTTGTGCATTTACAATATTCATTGATTTTTGCCATTGAAAAACATGTTTTTCATATACCAGAAATGTTTGAAGCTACTGACTGAATGAAAGGAGCTGGCATCTCACTCTCTTTGAATCTTCTTTATCATGCTAGGATTAGCAGGAAAAAGCAAAAAATTTCAGAATTGCACCTTGCAATGTGGAGATATTACTGTTTGTGCATTTACAATATTCATTGATTTTTGCCATTGAAAAACATGTTTTTCATATACCAGAAATGTTTGAAGCTACTGACTGAATGAAAGGAGCTGGCATCTCACTCTCTTTGAATCTTCTTTATCATGCTAGGATTAGCAGGAAAAAGCAAAAAATTTCAGAATTGCACCTTGCAATGTGGAGATATTACTGTTTGTGCATTTACAATATTCATTGATTTTTGCCATTGAAAAACATGTTTTTCATATACCAGAAATGTTTGAAGCTACTGACTGAATGAAAGGAGCTGGCATCTCACTCTCTTTGAATCTTCTTTATCATGCTAGGATTAGCAGGAAAAAGCAAAAAATTTCAGAATTGCACCTTGCAATGTGGAGATATTACTGTTTGTGCATTTACAATATTCATTGATTTTTGCCATTGAAAAACGTCCAGAAATGTTTGAAGCTACTGACTGAATGAAAGGAGCTGGCATCTCACTCTCTTTGAATCTTCTTTATCATGCTAGGATTAACAGGAAAAAGCAAAAAATTTCAGAATTGCACCTTGCAATGTGGAGATATTACTGTTTGTGCATTTACAATATTCATTGATTTTTGCCATTGAAAAACGTCCAGAAATGTTTGAAGCTACTGACTGAATGAAAGGAGCTGGCATCTCACTCTCTTTGAATCTTCTTTATCATGCTAGGATTAGCAGGAAAAAGCAAAAAATTTCAGAATTGCACCTTGCAATGTGGAGATATTACTGTTTGTGCATTTACAATATTCATTGATTTTTGCCATTGAAAAACATGTTTTTCATATACCAGAAATGTTTGAAGCTACTGACTGAATGAAAGGAGCTGGCATCTCACTCTCTTTGAATCTTCTTTATCATGCTAGGATTAGCAGGAAAAAGCAAAAAATTTCAGAATTGCACCTTGCAATGTGGAGATATTACTGTTTGTGCATTTACAATATTCATTGATTTTTGCCATTGAAAAACATGTTTTTCATATACCAGAAATGTTTGAAGCTACTGACTGAATGAAAGGAGCTGGCATCTCACTCTCTTTGAATCTTCTTTATCATGCTAGGATTAGCAGGAAAAAGCAAAAAATTTCAGAATTGCACCTTGCAATGTGGAGATATTACTGTTTGTGCATTTACAATATTCATTGATTTTTGCCATTGAAAAACATGTTTTTCATATACCAGAAATGTTTGAAGCTACTGACTGAATGAAAGGAGCTGGCATCTCACTCTCTTTGAATCTTCTTTATCATGCTAGGATTAGCAGGAAAAAGCAAAAAATTTCAGAATTGCACCTTGCAATGTGGAGATATTACTGTTTGTGCATTTACAATATTCATTGATTTTTGCCATTGAAAAACGTCCAGAAATGTTTGAAGCTACTGACTGAATGAAAGGAGCTGGCATCTCACTCTCTTTGAATCTTCTTTATCATGCTAGGATTAACAGGAAAAAGCAAAAAATTTCAGAATTGCACCTTGCAATGTGGAGATATTACTGTTTGTGCATTTACAATATTCATTGATTTTTGCCATTGAAAAACGTCCAGAAATGTTTGAAGCTACTGACTGAATGAAAGGAGCTGGCATCTCACTCTCTTTGAATCTTCTTTATCATGCTAGGATTAGCAGGAAAAAGCAAAAAATTTCAGAATTGCACCTTGCAATGTGGAGATATTACTGTTTGTGCATTTACAATATTCATTGATTTTTGCCATTGAAAAACATGTTTTTCATATACCAGAAATGTTTGAAGCTACTGACTGACTGAAAGGAGCTGGCATCTCACTCTCTTTGAATATTCTTTATCATGCTAGGATTAGCAGGAAAAAGCAAAAAATTTCAGAATTGCACCTTGCAATGTGGAGATATTACTGTTTGTGCATTTACAATATTCATTGATTTTTGCCATTGAAAAACGTCCAGAAATGTTTGAAGCTACTGACTGAATGAAAGGAGCTGGCATCTCACTCTCTTTGAATCTTCTTTATCATGCTAGGATTAGCAGGAAAAAGCAAAAAATTTCAGAATTGCACCTTGCAATGTGGAGATATTACTGTTTGTGCATTTACAATATTCATTGATTTTTGCCATTGAAAAACGTCCAGAAATGTTTGAAGCTACTGACTGAATGAAAGGAGCTGGCATCTCACTCTCTTTGAATCTTCTTTATCATGCTAGGATTAGCAGGAAAAAGCAAAAAATTTCAGAATTGCACCTTGCAATGTGGAGATATTACTGTTTGTGCATTTACAATATTCATTGATTTTTGCCATTGAAAAACATCATGTTATTCATATACCAGAAATGTTTGAAGCTACTGACTGAATGAAAGGAGCTGGCACCTCACTCTCTTTGAATATTCTTTATCATGCTAGGATTAACAGGAAAAAGCAAAAAATTTCAGAATTGCACCTTGCAATGTGGAGATATTACTGTTTGTGCATTTACAATATTCATTGATTTTTGCCATTGAAAAACGTCCAGAAATGTTTGAAGCTACTGACTGAATGAAAGGAGCTGGCATCTCACTCTCTTTGAATCTTCTTTATCATACTAGGATTAGCAGGAAAAAGCAAAAAATTTCAGAATTGCACCTTGCAATGTGTAGATATTACTGTTTGTGCATTTACAATATTCATTGATTTTTGCCATTGAAAAACGTTTTTCATATACCAGAAATGTTTGAAGCTACTGACTGAATGAAAGGAGCTGGCATCTCACTCTCTTTGAATCTTCTTTATCATGCTAGGATTAGCAGGAAAAAGCAAAAAATTTCAGAATTGCACCTTGCAATGTCGAGATATTACTGTTTGTGCATTTACAATATTCATTGATTTTTGCCATTGAAAAACATGTTTTTCATATACCAGAAATGTTTGAAGCTACTGACTGAATGAAAGGAGCTGGCATCTCACTCTCTTTGAATCTTCTTTATCCTGCTAGGATTAGCAGGAAAAAGCAAAAAAATTCAGAATTGCACCTTGCAATGTGGAGATATTACTGTTTGTGCATTTACAATATTCATTGATTTTTGCCATTGAAAAACGTCCAGAAATGTTTGAAGCTACTGACTGAATGAAAGGAGCTGGCATCTCACTCTCTTTGAATCTTCTTTATCATGCTAGGATTAGCAGGAAAAAGCAAAAAATTTCAGAATTGCACCTTGCAATGTGGAGATATTACTGTTTGTGCATTTACAATATTCATTGATTTTTGCCATTGAAAAACATGTTTTTCATATACCAGAAATGTTTGAAGCTACTGACTGAATGAAAGGAGCTGGCATCTCACTCTCTTTGAATCTTCTTTATCATGCTAGGATTAGCAGGAAAAAGCAAAAAATTTCAGAATTGCACCTTGCAATGTGGAGATATTACTGTTTGTGCATTTACAATATTCATTGATTTTTGCCATTGAAAAACATGTTTTTCATATACCAGAAATGTTCGAAGCTACTGACTGAATGAAAGGAGATGGCATCTCACTCTCTTTGAATCTTCTTTATCATGCTAGGATTAACAGGAAAAAGCAAAAAATTTCAGAATTGCACCTTGCAATGTGGAGATATTACTGTTTGTGCATTTACAATATTCATTGATTTTTGCCATTGAAAAACATGTTTTTCATATACCAGAAATGTTTGAAGCTACTGACTGAATGAAAGGAGCTGGCATCTCACTCTCTTTGAATCTTCTTTATCATGCTAGGATTAGCAGGAAAAAGCAAAAAATTTCAGAATTGCACCTTGCAATGTGGAGATATTACTGTTTGTGCATTTACAATATTCATTGATTTTTGCCATTGAAAAACGTCCAGAAATGTTTGAAGCTACTGACTGAATGAAAGGAGCTGGCATCTCACTCTCTTTGAATCTTCTTTATCATGCTAGGATTAACAGGAAAAAGCAAAAAATTTCAGAATTGCACCTTGCAATGTGGAGATATTACTGTTTGTGCATTTACAATATTCATTGATTTTTGCCATTGAAAAACGTCCAGAAATGTTTGAAGCTACTGACTGAATGAAAGGAGCTGGCATCTCACTCTCTTTGAATCTTCTTTATCATGCTAGGATTAGCAGGAAAAAGCAAAAAATTTCAGAATTGCACCTTGCAATGTGGAGATATTTCTGTTTGTGCATTTACAATATTCATTGATTTTTGCCATTGAAAAACATGTTTTTCATATACCAGAAATGTTTGAAGCTACTGACTGACTGAAAGGAGCTGGCATCTCACTCTCTTTGAATCTTCTTTATCATGCTAGGATTAGCAGGAAAAAGCAAAAAATTTCAGAATTGCACCTTGCAATGTCGAGATATTACTGTTTGTGCATTTACAATATTCATTGATTTTTGCCATTGAAAAACATGTTTTTCATATACCAGAAATGTTTGAAGCTACTGACTGAATGAAAGGAGCTGGCATCTCACTCTCTTTGAATCTTCTTTATCCTGCTAGGATTAGCAGGAAAAAGCAAAAAAATTCAGAATTGCACCTTGCAATGTGGAGATATTACTGTTTGTGCATTTACAATATTCATTGATTTTTGCCATTGAAAAACGTCCAGAAATGTTTGAAGCTACTGACTGAATGAAAGGAGCTGGCATCTCACTCTCTTTGAATCTTCTTTATCATGCTAGGATTAGCAGGAAAAAGCAAAAAATTTCAGAATTGCACCTTGCAATGTGGAGATATTACTGTTTGTGCATTTACAATATTCATTGATTTTTGCCATTGAAAAACATGTTTTTCATATACCAGAAATGTTTGAAGCTACTGACTGAATGAAAGGAGCTGGCATCTCACTCTCTTTGAATCTTCTTTATCATGCTAGGATTAGCAGGAAAAAGCAAAAAATTTCAGAATTGCACCTTGCAATGTGGAGATATTACTGTTTGTGCATTTACAATATTCATTGATTTTTGCCATTGAAAAACATGTTTTTCATATACCAGAAATGTTTGAAGCTACTGACTGAATGAAAGGAGATGGCATCTCACTCTCTTTGAATCTTCTTTATCATGCTAGGATTAACAGGAAAAAGCAAAAAATTTCAGAATTGCACCTTGCAATGTGGAGATATTACTGTTTGTGCATTTACAATATTCATTGATTTTTGCCATTGAAAAACATGTTTTTCATATACCAGAAATGTTTGAAGCTACTGACTGAATGAAAGGAGCTGGCATCTCACTCTCTTTGAATCTTCTTTATCATGCTAGGATTAGCAGGAAAAAGCAAAAAATTTCAGAATTGCACCTTGCAATGTGGAGATATTACTGTTTGTGCATTTACAATATTCATTGATTTTTGCCATTGAAAAACGTCCAGAAATGTTTGAAGCTACTGACTGAATGAAAGGAGCTGGCATCTCACTCTCTTTGAATCTTCTTTATCATGCTAGGATTAACAGGAAAAAGCAAAAAATTTCAGAATTGCACCTTGCAATGTGGAGATATTACTGTTTGTGCATTTACAATATTCATTGATTTTTGCCATTGAAAAACGTCCAGAAATGTTTGAAGCTACTGACTGAATGAAAGGAGCTGGCATCTCACTCTCTTTGAATCTTCTTTATCATGCTAGGATTAGCAGGAAAAAGCAAAAAATTTCAGAATTGCACCTTGCAATGTGGAGATATTACTGTTTGTGCATTTACAATATTCATTGATTTTTGCCATTGAAAAACATGTTTTTCATATACCAGAAATGTTTGAAGCTACTGACTGACTGAAAGGAGCTGGCATCTCACTCTCTTTGAATCTTCTTTATCATGCTAGGATTAGCAGGAAAAAGCAAAAAATTTCAGAATTGCACCTTGCAATGTGGAGATATTACTGTTTGTGCATTTACAATATTCATTGTTTTTTGCCATTGAAAAACGTCCAGAAATGTTTGAAGCTACTGACTGAATGAAAGGAGCTGGCATCTCACTCTCTTTGAATCTTCTTTATCATGCTAGGATTAGCAGGAAAAAGCAAAAAATTTCAGAATTGCACCTTGCAATGTGGAGATATTACTGTTTGTGCATTTACAATATTCATTGATTTTTGCCATTGAAAAACATCATGTTATTCATATACCAGAAATGTTTGAAGCTACTGACTGAATGAAAGGAGCTGGCATCTCACTCTCTTTGAATCTTCTTTATCATGCTAGGATTAACAGGAAAAAGCAAAAAATTTCAGAATTGCACCTTGCAATGTGGAGATATTACTGTTTGTGCATTTACAATATTCATTGATTTTTGCCATTGAAAAACTTCCAGAAATGTTTGAAGCTACTGACTGAATGAAAGGAGCTGGCATCTCACTCTCTTTGAATCTTCTTTATCATGCTAGGATTAGCAGGAAAAAGCAAAAAATTTCAGAATTGCACCTTGCAATGTGGAGATATTACTGTTTGTGCATTTACAATATTCATTGATTTTTGCCATTGAAAAACAGGTTTTTCATATACCAGAAATGTTTGAAGCTACTGACTGAATGAAAGGAGCTGGCATCTCACTCTCTTTGAATCTTCTTTATCATGCTAGGATTAGCAGGAAAAAGCAAAAAATTTCAGAATTGCACCTTGCAATGTGGAGATATTACTGTTTGTGCATTTACAATATTCATTGATTTTTGCCATTGAAAAACATGTTTTTCATATACCAGAAATGTTTGAAGCTACTGACTGAATGAAAGGAGCTGGCATCTCACTCTCTTTGAATCTTCTTTATCATGCTAGGATTAGCAGGAAAAAGCAAAAAATTTCAGAATTGCACCTTGCAATGTGGAGATATTACTGTTTGTGCATTTACAATATTCATTGATTTTTGCCATTGAAAAACATGTTTTTCATATACCAGAAATGTTTGAAGCTACTGACTGAATGAAAGGAGCTGGCATCTCACTCTCTTTGAATCTTCTTTATCATGCTAGGATTAACAGGAAAAAGCAAAAAATTTCAGAATTGCACCTTGCAATGTGGAGATATTACTGTTTGTGCATTTACAATATTCATTGATTTTTGCCATTGAAAAACGTCCAGAAATGTTTGAAGCTACTGACTGAATGAAAGGAGCTGGCATCTCACTCTCTTTGAATCTTCTTTATCATGCTAGGATTAGCAGGAAAAAGCAAAAAATTTCAGAATTGCACCTTGCAATGTGGAGATATTACTGTTTGTGCATTTACAATATTCATTGATTTTTGCCATTGAAAAACATGTTTTTCATATACCAGAAATGTTTGAAGCTACTGACTGAATGAAAGGAGCTGGCATCTCACTCTCTTTGAATCTTCTTTATCATGCTAGGATTAGCAGGAAAAAGCAAAAAATTTCAGAATTGCACCTTGCAATGTGGAGATATTACTGTTTGTGCATTTACAATATTCATTGATTTTTGCCATTGAAAAACATGTTTTTCATATACCAGAAATGTTTGAAGCTACTGACTGAATGAAAGGAGCTGGCATCTCACTCTCTTTGAATCTTCTTTATCATGCTAGGATTAGCAGGAAAAAGCAAAAAATTTCAGAATTGCACCTTGCAATGTGGAGATATTACTGTTTGTGCATTTACAATATTCATTGATTTTTGCCATTGAAAAACATGTTTTTCATATACCAGAAATGTTTGAAGCTACTGACTGAATGAAAGGAGCTGGCATCTCACTCTCTTTGAATCTTCTTTATCATGCTAGGATTAGCAGGAAAAAGCAAAAAATTTCAGAATTGCAACTTGCAATGTGGAGATATTACTGTTTGTGCATTTACAATATTCATTGATTTTTGCCATTGAAAAACGTCCAGAAATGTTTGAAGCTACTGACTGAATGAAAGGAGCTGGCATCTCACTCTCTTTGAATCTTCTTTATCATGCTAGGATTAACAGGAAAAAGCAAAAAATTTCAGAATTGCACCTTGCAATGTGGAGATATTACTGTTTGTGCATTTACAATATTCATTGATTTTTGCCATTGAAAAACGTCCAGAAATGTTTGAAGCTACTGACTGAATGAAAGGAGCTGGCATCTCACTCTCTTTGAATCTTCTTTATCATGCTAGGATTAGCAGGAAAAAGCAAAAAATTTCAGAATTGCACCTTGCAATGTGGAGATATTACTGTTTGTGCATTTACAATATTCATTGATTTTTGCCATTGAAAAACGTCCAGAAATGTTTGAAGCTACTGACTGAATGAAAGGAGCTGGCATCTCACTCTCTTTGAATCTTCTTTATCATGCTAGGATTAGCAGGAAAAAGCAAAAAATTTCAGAATTGCACCTTGCAATGTGGAGATATTACTGTTTGTGCATTTACAATATTCATTGATTTTTGCCATTGAAAAACATGTTTTTCATATACCAGAAATGTTTGAAGCTACTGACTGAATGAAAGGAGCTGGCATCTCACTCTCTTTGAATCTTCTTTATCATGCTAGGATTAGCAGGAAAAAGCAAAAAATTTCAGAATTGCACCTTGCAATGTGGAGATATTACTGTTTGTGCATTTACAATATTCATTGATTTTTGCCATTGAAAAACATGTTTTTCATATACCAGAAATGTTTGAAGCTACTGACTGAATGAAAGGAGCTGGCATCTCACTCTCTTTGAATCTTCTTTATCATGCTAGGATTAGCAGGAAAAAGCAAAAAATTTCAGAATTGCAACTTGCAATGTGGAGATATTACTGTTTGTGCATTTACAATATTCATTGATTTTTGCCATTGAAAAACGTCCAGAAATGTTTGAAGCTACTGACTGAATGAAAGGAGCTGGCATCTCACTCTCTTTGAATCTTCTTTATCATGCTAGGATTAACAGGAAAAAGCAAAAAATTTCAGAATTGCACCTTGCAATGTGGAGATATTACTGTTTGTGCATTTACAATATTCATTGATTTTTGCCATTGAAAAACGTCCAGAAATGTTTGAAGCTACTGACTGAATGAAAGGAGCTGGCATCTCACTCTCTTTGAATCTTCTTTATCATGCTAGGATTAGCAGGAAAAAGCAAAAAATTTCAGAATTGCACCTTGCAATGTGGAGATATTACTGTTTGTGCATTTACAATATTCATTGATTTTTGCCATTGAAAAACATGTTTTTCATATACCAGAAATGTTTGAAGCTACTGACTGACTGAAAGGAGCTGGCATCTCACTCTCTTTGAATCTTCTTTATCATGCTAGGATTAGCAGGAAAAAGCAAAAAATTTCAGAATTGCACCTTGCAATGTGGAGATATTACTGTTTGTGCATTTACAATATTCATTGATTTTTGCCATTGAAAAACGTCCAGAAATGTTTGAAGCTACTGACTGAATGAAAGGAGCTGGCATCTCACTCTCTTTGAATCTTCTTTATCATGCTAGGATTAGCAGGAAAAAGCAAAAAATTTCAGAATTGCACCTTGCAATGTGGAGATATTACTGTTTGTGCATTTACAATATTCATTGATTTTTGCCATTGAAAAACATGTTTTTCATATACCAGAAATGTTTGAAGCTACTGACTGACTGAAAGGAGCTGGCATCTCACTCTCTTTGAATCTTCTTTATCATGCTAGGATTAGCAGGAAAAAGCAAAAAATTTCAGAATTGCACCTTGCAATGTGGAGATATTACTGTTTGTGCATTTACAATATTCATTGATTTTTGCCATTGAAAAACGTCCAGAAATGTTTGAAGCTACTGACTGAATGAAAGGAGCTGGCATCTCACTCTCTTTGAATCTTCTTTATCATGCTAGGATTAGCAGGAAAAAGCAAAAAATTTCAGAATTGCACCTTGCAATGTGGAGATATTACTGTTTGTGCATTTACAATATTCATTGATTTTTGCCATTGAAAAACATGTTTTTCATATACCAGAAATGTTTGAAGCTACTGACTGAATGAAAGGAGCTGGCATCTCACTCTCTTTGAATCTTCTTTATCATGCTAGGATTAACAGGAAAAAGCAAAAAATTTCAGAATTGCACCTTGCAATGTGGAGATATTACTGTTTGTGCATTTACAATATTCATTGATTTTTGCCATTGAAAAACGTCCAGAAATGTTTGAAGCTACTGACTGAATGAAAGGAGCTGG